>NC_060139.1:95076623-95351623 GCF_021461385.2 Schistocerca piceifrons
TGCTGCAACTAGCAAGTGCGGCAAGATCTCAGTAGGTGGCGGGGTGCAGACTTGCTTACTTGTGCGGCCTGTTGGTCTAGGTGTATGATTCCTGCTTTGGGTGGAGGAGGTCCCGGGTTCAAATCCCGGACAGGCGCTACTTTTCAATTTCGCGACAACCCAGCACTACGATAAACTTTCGAGTCTCTGAAAGTAAGCCATGCAGCAGGACAAACTGCATGTCGGGCCACCGGCCCATGAGGCTCTCAGGTGCGTCTTATGGAAAGCAATCTACGTGGCAGGATTGAGCCGTCTCCGCTTACTTATATCTATACGTAAAGACTGGCACGTACAACGATTCTATCCGTTCCCCAGGAACTAGTACATCGCATGCAAGTTTGGTAAATGCATGCGCATGCAGCACCCAAGACGGTGAGATGTCTTTCCTGCGGGGAGGAACAGCTGAGGTCGTCTTCTCGCAGTTGAACCCCTTACGTCCCGTTATTAATCCTAGTAGCAAAAGCATAAGCATTTGGAGCGCTCCCCATTCACGTGTGGACTGCTATTAACATTTTGCATTTGATGATCCTAGTTAAATTTCTGCATATACAATTCCAACCACCGGCTCGTACACATTTCTAGAAACGATCGCAAAACACAGCGTCAGGTTCCACCGAGACTCGAACTCGGATCGCTGGATTCAAAGTCCAGAGTGCTAACCATTACACCATGGAACCGGATGCCTGTAGCGCTCTTAAATTCAGTGGTATCATGTAATTAAGCCGATAAGATGCGATGTTATTACACGTATGGTCCTCAGGAAGTGTTTGCGTGGCTAATGAAGCAACCAAGTATCCTGGAAGTGGAAGGAGCACTGTCGAATGTAGCGAGAATTCTTGCCAGTATTCGTACATGAAGTGATGTCGAAGGATCAGGTAATCAAAATCGCGAAACAGCCACTTTCGTATGGCGGATGCTTTGTGCTGGAAGCAGCCTAGCTATGAAAACAGCTATGGACACAGAGTACTGTCGAAAACTGCGTGCTGACACAGAACGCTACGTAGTGGGCGGATTGTTCGTGACACGATAAAATTTGCACTACACACGGTCGAAATACTGTCACACAACTCAAGCAGCTCTTTCAGCATTCACATACACTGGTGTTCAGCACAGCGCATGTTGTAGGTGTCAGATTAAGAAACCTCTTTGAGAATATGGTCCAGCTAGGATGCTGCAACTAGCAAGTGCGGCAAGATCTCAGTAGGTGGCGGGGTGCAGACTTGCTTACTTGTGCGGCCTGTTGGTCTAGGTGTATGATTCCTGCTTTGGGTGCAGGAGGTCCCGGGTTCAAATCCCGGACAGGCCCTACTTTTCACTTTCGCGACAACCCAGCACTACGATAAACTTTCGAGTCTCTGAAAGTAAGCCATGCAGCAGGACAAACTGCATGTCGGGCCACCGGCCCATGAGGCTCTCAGGTGCGTCTTATGGAAAGCAATCTACGTGGCAGGATTGAGCCGTCTCCGCTTACTTATATCTATACGTAAAGACTGGCACGTACAACGATTCTATCCGTTCCCCAGGAACTAGTACATCGCATGCAAGTTTGGTAAATGCATGCGCATGCAGCACCCAACACGGTGAGATGTCTTTCCTGCGGGGAGGAACAGCTGAGGTCGTCTTCTCGCAGTTGAACCCCTTACGTCCCGTTATTAATCCTAGTAGCAAAAGCATAAGCATTTGGAGCGCTCCCCATTCACGTGTGGACTGCTATTAACATTTTGCATTTCATGATCCTAGTTAAATTTCTGCATATACAATTCCAACCACCGGCTCGTACACATTTCTAGAAACGATCGCAAAACACAGCGTCAGGTTCCACCGAGACTCGAACTCGGATCGCTGGATTCAAAGTCCAGAGTGCTAACCATTACACCATGGAACCGGATGCCTGTAGCGCTCTTAAATTCAGTGGTATCATGTAATTAAGCCGATAAGATGCGATGTTATTACACGTATGGTCCTCAGGAAGTGTTTGCGTGGCTAATGAAGCAACCAAGTAGGCTGGAAGTGGAAGGAGCACTGTCGAATGTAGCGAAAATTCTTGCCAGTATTCGTACATGAAGTGATGTCGAAGGATCAGGTAATCAAAATCGCGAAACAGCCACTTTCGTATGGCGGATGCTTTGTGCTGGAAGCAGCCTAGCTATGAAAACAGCTGTGGACACAGAGTACTGTCGAAAACTGCGTGCTGACACAGAACGCTACGTAGTGGGCGGATTGTTCGTGACACGATAACATTTGCACTACACACGGTCGAAATACTGTCACACAACTCAAGCAGCTCTTTCAGCATTCACATACACTGGTGTTCAGCACAGCGCATGTTGTAGGTGTCAGATTAAGAAACCTCTTTGAGAATATGGTCCAGCTAGGATGCTGCAACTAGCAAGTGCGGCAAGATCTCAGTAGGTGGCGGGGTGCAGACTTGCTTACTTGTGCGGCCTGTTGGTCTAGGTGTATGATTCCTGCTTTGAGTGCAGGATGTCCCGGGTTCAAATCCCGGACAGGCCCTACTTTTCACTTTCGCGACAACCCAGCACTACGATAAACTTGCGAGTCTCTGAAAGTAAGCCATGCAGCAGGACAAACTGCATGTCGGGCCACCGGCCCATGAGGCTCTCAGGTGCGTCTTATGGAAAGCAATCTACGTGGCAGGATTGAGCCGTCTCCGCTTACTTATATCTATACGTAAAGACTGGCACGTACAACGATTCTATTCGTTCCCCAGGAACTAGTACATCGCATGCAAGTTTGGTAAATGCATGCGCATGCAGCACCCAAAACGGTGAGATGTCTTTCCTGCGGGGAGGAACAGCTGAGGTCGTCTTCTCGCAGTTGAACCCCTTACGTCCCGTTATTAATCCTAGCAGCAAAAGCATAAGCATTTGGATCGCTCCCCATTCACGTGTGAACTGCTAATAACATTTTGCATTTCATGATCCTAGTTAAATTTCTGCATATACAATTCCAACCACCGGCTCGTACACAATTCTAGAAACGATCGCAAAACACAGCGTCAGGTTCCACCGAGACTCGAACTCGGATCGCTGGATTCAAAGTCCAGAGTGCTAACCATTACACCATGGAACCGGATGCCTGTAGCGCTCTTAAATTCAGTGGTATCATGTAATTAAGCCGATAAGATGCGATGTTATTACACGTATGGTCCTCAGGAAGTGTTTGCGTGGCTAATGAAGCAACCAAGTAGGCTGGAAGTGGAAGGAGCACCTTCGAATGTAGCGAGAATTCTTGCCAGTATTCGTACATGAAGTGATGTCGAAGGATCAGGTAATCAAAATCGCGAAACAGCCACTTTCCTATGGCGGAAGCTTTGTGCTGGAAGCAGCCTAGCTATGAAAACAGCTATGGACACAGAGTACTGTCGAAAACTGCGTGCTGACACAGAACGCCACGTAGTGGGCGGATTGTTCGTGACACGATAACATTTGCACTACACACGGTCGAAATACTGTCACACAACTCAAGCAGCTCTTTCAGCATTCACATACACTGGTGTTCAGCACAGCGCATGTTGTAGGTGTCAGATTAAGAAACCTCTTTGAGAATATGGTCCAGCTAGGATGCTGCAACTAGCAAGTGCGGCAAGATCTCAGTAGGTGGCGGGGTGCAGACTTGCTTACTTGTGCGGCCTGTTGGTCTAGGGGTATGATTCCTGCTTTGGGTGCAGTAGGTCCCGGGTTCAAATCCCGGACAGGCCCTACTTTTCACTTTCGCGACAACCCAGCACTACGATAAACTTGCGAGTCTCTGAAAGTAAGCCATGCAGCAGGACAAACTGCATGTCGGGCCACCGGCCCATGAGGCTCTCAGGTGCGTCTTATGGAAAGCAATCTACGTGGCAGGATTGAGCCGTCTCCGCTTACTTATATCTATACGTAAAGACTGGCACGTACAACGATTCTATTCGTTCCCCAGGAACTAGTACATCGCATGCAAGTTTGGTAAATGCATGCGCATGCAGCACCCAAGACGGTGAGATGTCTTTCCTGCGGGGAGGAACAGCTGAGGTCGTCTTCTCGCAGTTGAACCCCTTACGTCCCGTTATTAATCCTAGTAGCAAAAGCATAAGCATTTGGAGCGCTCCCCATTCACGTGTGGACTGCTATTAACATTTTGCATTTCATGATCCTAGTTAAATTTCTGCATATACAATTCCAACCACCGGCTCGTACACATTTCTAGAAACGATCGCGAAACACAGCGTCAGGTTCCACCGAGACTCGAACTCGGATCGCTGGATTCAAAGTCCAGAGTGCTAACCATTACACCATGGAACCGGATGCCTGCAGCGCTCTTAAATTCAGTGGTATCATGTAATTAAGCCGATAAGATGCGATGTTATTACACGTATGGTCCTCAGGAAGTGTTTGCGTGGCTAATGAAGCAACCAAGTAGGCTGGAAGTGGAAGGAGCACTGTCGAATGTAGCGAGAATTCTTGCCAGTATTCGTACATGAAGTGATGTCGAAGGATCAGGTAATCAAAATCGCGAAACAGCCACTTTCGTATGGCGGATGCTTTGTGCTGGAAGCAGCCTAGCTATGAAAACAGCTATGGACACAGAGTACTGTCGAAAACTGCGTGCTGACACAGAACGATACGTAGTGGGCGGATTGTTCGTGACACGATAAAATTTGCACTACACACGGTCGAAATACTGTCACACAACTCAAGCAGCTCTTTCAGCATTCACATACACTGGTGTTCAGCACAGCGCATGTTGTAGGTGTCAGATTAAGAAACCTCTTTGAGAATATGGTCCAGCTAGGATGCTGCAACTAGCAAGTGCGGCAAGATCTCAGTAGGTGGCGGGGTGCAGACTTGCTTACTTGTGCGGCCTGTTGGTCTAGGTGTATGATTCCTGCTTTGGGTGGAGGAGGTCCCGGGTTCAAATCCCGGACAGGCGCTACTTTTCAATTTCGCGACAACCCAGCACTACGATAAACTTTCGAGTCTCTGAAAGTAAGCCATGCAGCAGGACAAACTGCATGTCGGGCCACCGGCCCATGAGGCTCTCAGGTGCGTCTTATGGAAAGCAATCTACGTGGCAGGATTGAGCCGTCTCCGCTTACTTATATCTATACGTAAAGACTGGCACGTACAACGATTCTATCCGTTCCCCAGGAACTAGTACATCGCATGCAAGTTTGGTAAATGCATGCGCATGCAGCACCCAAGACGGTGAGATGTCTTTCCTGCGGGGAGGAACAGCTGAGGTCGTCTTCTCGCAGTTGAACCCCTTACGTCCCGTTATTAATCCTAGTAGCAAAAGCATAAGCATTTGGAGCGCTCCCCATTCACGTGTGGACTGCTATTAACATTTTGCATTTGATGATCCTAGTTAAATTTCTGCATATACAATTCCAACCACCGGCTCGTACACATTTCTAGAAACGATCGCAAAACACAGCGTCAGGTTCCACCGAGACTCGAACTCGGATCGCTGGATTCAAAGTCCAGAGTGCTAACCATTACACCATGGAACCGGATGCCTGTAGCGCTCTTAAATTCAGTGGTATCATGTAATTAAGCCGATAAGATGCGATGTTATTACACGTATGGTCCTCAGGAAGTGTTTGCGTGGCTAATGAAGCAACCAAGTAGGCTGGAAGTGGAAGGAGCACTGTCGAATGTAGCGAGAATTCTTGCCAGTATTCGTACATGAAGTGATGTCGAAGGATCAGGTAATCAAAATCGCGAAACAGCCACTTTCGTATGGCGGATGCTTTGTGCTGGAAGCAGCCTAGCTATGAAAACAGCTATGGACACAGAGTACTGTCGAAAACTGCGTGCTGACACAGAACGCTACGTAGTGGGCGGATTGTTCGTGACACGATAAAATTTGCACTACACACGGTCGAAATACTGTCACACAACTCAAGCAGCTCTTTCAGCATTCACATACACTGGTGTTCAGCACAGCGCATGTTGTAGGTGTCAGATTAAGAAACCTCTTTGAGAATATGGTCCAGCTAGGATGCTGCAACTAGCAAGTGCGGCAAGATCTCAGTAGGTGGCGGGGTGCAGACTTGCTTACTTGTGCGGCCTGTTGGTCTAGGTGTATGATTCCTGCTTTGGGTGCAGGAGGTCCCGGGTTCAAATCCCGGACAGGCCCTACTTTTCACTTTCGCGACAACCCAGCACTACGATAAACTTTCGAGTCTCTGAAAGTAAGCCATGCAGCAGGACAAACTGCATGTCGGGCCACCGGCCCATGAGGCTCTCAGGTGCGTCTTATGGAAAGCAATCTACGTGGCAGGATTGAGCCGTCTCCGCTTACTTATATCTATACGTAAAGACTGGCACGTACAACGATTCTATCCGTTCCCCAGGAACTAGTACATCGCATGCAAGTTTGGTAAATGCATGCGCATGCAGCACCCAACACGGTGAGATGTCTTTCCTGCGGGGAGGAACAGCTGAGGTCGTCTTCTCGCAGTTGAACCCCTTACGTCCCGTTATTAATCCTAGTAGCAAAAGCATAAGCATTTGGAGCGCTCCCCATTCACGTGTGGACTGCTATTAACATTTTGCATTTCATGATCCTAGTTAAATTTCTGCATATACAATTCCAACCACCGGCTCGTACACATTTCTAGAAACGATCGCAAAACACAGCGTCAGGTTCCACCGAGACTCGAACTCGGATCGCTGGATTCAAAGTCCAGAGTGCTAACCATTACACCATGGAACCGGATGCCTGTAGCGCTCTTAAATTCAGTGGTATCATGTAATTAAGCCGATAAGATGCGATGTTATTACACGTATGGTCCTCAGGAAGTGTTTGCGTGGCTAATGAAGCAACCAAGTAGGCTGGAAGTGGAAGGAGCACTGTCGAATGTAGCGAGAATTCTTGCCAGTATTCGTACATGAAGTGATGTCGAAGGATCAGGTAATCAAAATCGCGAAACAGCCACTTTCGTATGGCGGATGCTTTGTGCTGGAAGCAGCCTAGCTATGAAAACAGCTGTGGACACAGAGTACTGTCGAAAACTGCGTGCTGACACAGAACGCTACGTAGTGGGCGGATTGTTCGTGACACGATAACATTTGCACTACACACGGTCGAAATACTGTCACACAACTCAAGCAGCTCTTTCAGCATTCACATACACTGGTGTTCAGCACAGCGCATGTTGTAGGTGTCAGATTAAGAAACCTCTTTGAGAATATGGTCCAGCTAGGATGCTGCAACTAGCAAGTGCGGCAAGATCTCAGTAGGTGGCGGGGTGCAGACTTGCTTACTTGTGCGGCCTGTTGGTCTAGGTGTATGATTCCTGCTTTGAGTGCAGGATGTCCCGGGTTCAAATCCCGGACAGGCCCTACTTTTCACTTTCGCGACAACCCAGCACTACGATAAACTTGCGAGTCTCTGAAAGTAAGCCATGCAGCAGGACAAACTGCATGTCGGGCCACCGGCCCATGAGGCTCTCAGGTGCGTCTTATGGAAAGCAATCTACGTGGCAGGATTGAGCCGTCTCCGCTTACTTATATCTATACGTAAAGACTGGCACGTACAACGATTCTATTCGTTCCCCAGGAACTAGTACATCGCATGCAAGTTTGGTAAATGCATGCGCATGCAGCACCCAAAACGGTGAGATGTCTTTCCTGCGGGGAGGAACAGCTGAGGTCGTCTTCTCGCAGTTGAACCCCTTACGTCCCGTTATTAATCCTAGCAGCAAAAGCATAAGCATTTGGAGCGCTCCCCATTCACGTGTGAACTGCTAATAACATTTTGCATTTCATGATCCTAGTTAAATTTCTGCATATACAATTCCAACCACCGGCTCGTACACAATTCTAGAAACGATCGCAAAACACAGCGTCAGGTTCCACCGAGACTCGAACTCGGATCGCTGGATTCAAAGTCCAGAGTGCTAACCATTACACCATGGAACCGGATGCCTGTAGCGCTCTTAAATTCAGTGGTATCATGTAATTAAGCCGATAAGATGCGATGTTATTACACGTATGGTCCTCAGGAAGTGTTTGCGTGGCTAATGAAGCAACCAAGTAGGCTGGAAGTGGAAGGAGCACCTTCGAATGTAGCGAGAATTCTTGCCAGTATTCGTACATGAAGTGATGTCGAAGGATCAGGTAATCAAAATCGCGAAACAGCCACTTTCCTATGGCGGAAGCTTTGTGCTGGAAGCAGCCTAGCTATGAAAACAGCTATGGACACAGAGTACTGTCGAAAACTGCGTGCTGACACAGAACGCCACGTAGTGGGCGGATTGTTCGTGACACGATAACATTTGCACTACACACGGTCGAAATACTGTCACACAACTCAAGCAGCTCTTTCAGCATTCACATACACTGGTGTTCAGCACAGCGCATGTTGTAGGTGTCAGATTAAGAAACCTCTTTGAGAATATGGTCCAGCTAGGATGCTGCAACTAGCAAGTGCGGCAAGATCTCAGTAGGTGGCGGGGTGCAGACTTGCTTACTTGTGCGGCCTGTTGGTCTAGGGGTATGATTCCTGCTTTGGGTGCAGTAGGTCCCGGGTTCAAATCCCGGACAGGCCCTACTTTTCACTTTCGCGACAACCCAGCACTACGATAAACTTGCGAGTCTCTGAAAGTAAGCCATGCAGCAGGACAAACTGCATGTCGGGCCACCGGCCCATGAGGCTCTCAGGTGCGTCTTATGGAAAGCAATCTACGTGGCAGGATTGAGCCGTCTCCGCTTACTTATATCTATACGTAAAGACTGGCACGTACAACGATTCTATTCGTTCCCCAGGAACTAGTACATCGCATGCAAGTTTGGTAAATGCATGCGCATGCAGCACCCAAGACGGTGAGATGTCTTTCCTGCGGGGAGGAACAGCTGAGGTCGTCTTCTCGCTGTTGAACCCCTTACGTCCCGTTATTAATCCTAGTAGCAAAAGCATAAGCATTTGGAGCGCTCCCCATTCACGTGTGAACTGCTATTAACATTTTGCATTTCATGATCCTAGTTAAATTTCTGCATATACAATTCCAACCACCGGCTCGTACACATTTCTAGAAACGATCGCAAAACACAGCGTCAGGTTCCACCGAGACTCGAACTCGGATGGCTGGATTCAAAGTCCAGAGTGCTAACCATTACACCAAGGAACCGGATGCCTGTAGCGCTCTTAAATTCAGTGGTATCATGTAATTAAGCCGATAAGATGCGATGTTATTACACGTATGGTCCTCAGGAAGTGTTTGCGTGGCTAATGAAGCAACCAAGTAGGTTGGAAGTGGAAAGAGCACCTTCGAATGTAGCGAGAATTCTTGCCAGTATTCGTACATGAAGTGATGTCGAAGGATCAGGTAATCAAAATCGCGAAACAGCCACTTTCCTATGGCGGAAGCTTTGTGCTGGAAGCAGCCTAGCTATGAAAACAGCTATGGACACAGAGTACTGTCGAAAACTGCGTGCTGACACAGAACGCCACGTAGTGGGCGGATTGTTCGTGACACGATAACATTTGCACTACACACGGTCGAAATACTGTCACACAACTCAAGCAGCTCTTTCAGCATTCACATACACTGGTGTTCAGCACAGCGCATGTTGTAGGTGTCAGATTAAGAAACCTCTTTGAGAATATGGTCCAGCTAGGATGCTGCAACTAGCAAGTGCGGCAAGATCTCAGTAGGTGGCGGGGTGCAGACTTGCTTACTTGTGCGGCCTGTTGGTCTAGGGGTATGATTCCTGCTTTTGGTGCAGGAGGTCCCGGGTTCAAATCCCGGACAGGCCCTAATTTTCACTTTCGCGACAACCCAGCACTACGATAAACTTGCGAGTCTCTGAAAGTAAGCCATGCAGCAGGACAAACTGCATGTCGGGCCACCGGCCCATGAGGCTCTCAGGTGCGTCTTATGGAAAGCAATCTACGTGGCAGGATTGAGCCGTCTCCGCTTACTTATATCTATACGTAAAGACTGGCACGTACAACGATTCTATTCGTTCCCCAGGAACTAGTACATCGCATGCAAGTTTGGTAAATGCATGCGCATGCAGCACCCAAGACGGTGAGATGTCTTTCCTGCGGGGAGGAACAGCTGAGGTCGTCTTCTCGCTGTTGAACCCCTTACGTCCCGTTATTAATCCTAGTAGCAAAAGCATAAGCATTTGGAGCGCTCCCCATTCACGTGTGAACTGCTATTAACATTTTGCATTTCATGATCCTAGTTAAATTTCTGCATATACAATTCCAACCACCGGCTCGTACACATTTCTAGAAACGATCGCAAAACACAGCGTCAGGTTCCACCGAGACTCGAACTCGGATGGCTGGATTCAAAGTCCAGAGTGCTAACCACTACACCATGGAACCGGATGCCTGTAGCGCTCTTAAATTCAGTGGTATCATGTAATTAAGCCGATAAGATGCGATGTTATTACACGTATGGTCCTCAGGAAGTGTTTGCGTGGCTAATGAAGCAACCAAGTAGGCTGGAAGTGGAAGGAGCACCTTCGAATGTAGCGAGAATTCTTGCCAGTATTCGTACATGAAGTGATGTCGAAGGATCAGGTAATCAAAATCGCGAAACAGCCACTTTCCTATGGCGGAAGCTTTGTGCTGGAAGCAGCCTAGCTATGAAAACAGCTATGGACACAGAGTACTGTCGAAAACTGCGTGCTGACACAGAACGCCACGTAGTGGGCGGATTGTTCGTGACACGATAACATTTGCACTACACACGGTCGAAATACTGTCACACAACTCAAGCAGCTCTTTCAGCATTCACATACACTGGTGTTCAGCACAGCGCATGTTGTAGGTGTCAGATTAAGAAACCTCTTTGAGAATATGGTCCAGCTAGGATGCTGCAACTAGCAAGTGCGGCAAGATCTCAGTAGGTGGCGGGGTGCAGACTTGCTTACTTGTGCGGCCTGTTGGTCTAGGGGTATGATTCCTGCTTTGGGTGCGGGAGGTCCCGGGTTCAAATCCCGGACAGGCCCTACTTTTCACTTTCGCGACAACCCAGCACTACGATAAACTTGCGAGTCTCTGAAAGTAAGCCATGCAGCAGGACAAACTGCATGTCGGGCCACCGGCCCATGAGGCTCTCAGGTGCGTCTTATGGAAAGCAATCTACGTGGCAGGATTGAGCCGTCTCCGCTTACTTATATCTATACGTAAAGACTGGCACGTACAACGATTCTATTCGTTCCCCAGGAACTAGTACATCGCATGCAAGTTTGGTAAATGCATGCGCATGCAGCACCCAAGACGGTGAGATGTCTTTCCTGCGGGGAGGAACAGCTGAGGTCGTCTTCTCGCTGTTGAACCCCTTACGTCCCGTTATTAATCCTAGTAGCAAAAGCATAAGCATTTGGAGCGCTCCCCATTCACGTGTGAACTGCTATTAACATTTTGCATTTCATGATCCTAGTTAAATTTCTGCATATACAATTCCAACCACCGGCTCGTACACATTTCTAGAAACGATCGCAAAACACAGCGTCAGGTTCCACCGAGACTCGAACTCGGATGGCTGGATTCAAAGTCCGGAGTGCTAACCACTACACCATGGAACCGGATGCCTGTAGCGCTCTTAAATTCAGTGGTATCATGTAATTAAGCCGATAAGATGCGATGTTATTACACGTATGGTCCTCAGGAAGTGTTTGCGTGGCTAATGAAGCAACCAAGTAGGCTGGAAGTGGAAGGAGCACCTTCGAATGTAGCGAGAATTCTTGCCAGTATTCGTACATGAAGTGATGTCGAAGGATCAGGTAATCAAAATCGCGAAACAGCCACTTTCCTATGGCGGAAGCTTTGTGCTGGAAGCAGCCTAGCTATGAAAACAGCTATGGACACAGAGTACTGTCGAAAACTGCGTGCTGACACAGAACGCCACGTAGTGGGCGGATTGTTCGTGACACGATAACATTTGCACTACACACGGTCGAAATACTGTCACACAACTCAAGCAGCTCTTTCAGCATTCACATACACTGGTGTTCAGCACAGCGCATGTTGTAGGTGTCAGATTAAGAAACCTCTTTGAGAATATGGTCCAGCTAGGATGCTGCAACTAGCAAGTGCGGCAAGATCTCAGTAGGTGGCGGGGTGCAGACTTGCTTACTTGTGCGGCCTGTTGGTCTAACGGCTTTTGCCGCATTAATTAAGTGTTATGGCTTCCCGGTTGTTTCCGCGGAAGTGTACTCTCAGTTTTCAGTTTAACAAGGCCACCAGGAATGTTCAACCAACTTCGTTGGAAATTCACGACTGGATTGTGGATACGATTGGCATTACATCGGACCAGGTACATACGGCGTATTTTGACACAGAACTTTACTGCTTTTTTGTGAAATTGTTGAACCCGGTTTTGCTAGATAAGATTTTACTTAAACATGGTGAGCAAGTGTCGTTCCGTCATAGAGATGGTTCTGTTAGCAGTGTTACTGTTTCAAATGCGGAAATTACGTATACCACAGTTCGGGTTTATAATTTACCCCCTGAAGTTGAAAACAGTTATCTCAAGGAAGCTTTGCTTGGTTATGGTACCGTTCGGTCAATTCGAAATGAACGTTGGTCTGCACAACATAAGCTGCAATGTTATAATGGTATCAGATCGGTTGAAATGCATATTAAGTCGAATATACCGTCCCATCTGGTTGTATGTGGTTATCGTGTTCATCTTACTTATGAGGGGCAAGTTGGTACGTGTTTTCTATGTAATGAAAATGGTCATGTTCGTGCTAATTGCCCTAAGCGGGTGTTTGTGCTTAAAAATGGGCTAGCACAACGCCGCAAATTAACGGTTGCCGATCTTGTGCCAGCAGCTTCCTCCACTGTCTCGTGTCAGCCTCCTGCAGTAGATTCTTCACAACAACTGACACCTTCCTCTGATGCAGGTTTTCCCCCGTTACCCACTCGCCCAGATGTATCGGCTGCTTCTACACCGATCCCGTCTGTTTCCAATAACAAACGCCGTCGTGCTAGTGATACCGGTAGCACTGATGACGAAGCTGCTGTTTCGCAGCCGGTTTGCGAATCTGACGAGAGAATTCCGGAAGCTCCCATGATTGTTTTGGATTCTGTTCCCACTGTGTCTCCTGCTTTGCCTGATGACGTCAAACCTGCTGCCACGCTGTCGGCGCAAGAGCCCCAACGTTCGGTCGAGGTGGTGTTGACATCCCTCCCGACACAGGCATCACAACATGTTGACGACACTTCGGTGCAGACAGCTGTTTGTCGGAAAATCGCTTCTAGATCTGCGCGCTCCGCTTCGGCGGATTCCAAACCGATCTCTCCACCTCCTACACTTCCAATACCTACACCTTCTGCTGCCGGTGCCGATGTTCCTGATACAGTTTTCCCCTTGCTTGCTCCTTCTTCTGATTCCTCTCGCCCTGATAATCCTTCGGATGCCTTGGTTGACGTGCCTGATCTCGAACCGCCCACTCCACCTGCTCTTGAATCTGGTGTGCATCAGATACGCCGTCGGGTGAAAGTGCCCCCCAATCTTCACGCGGTGCGAAAAAAACACAAGCATGCAAAGGATGACTCAGATTCCGTTGATTCCGGGCAATCACCCTCTGCCATGTCTGATGTTGATGATCTGGATGTAGTTGCTTCTAATGTGGTGTAATTAGAGTTCATTTTCCCTTTTTTGGTTGATGTTGCAGGCGTACACGTTTATTACCTTAAATATAAATAGCATTCAATCTGCTCTGAAGTTAGCGTCTCTGCAGCAGTTCATTTATGACTCTGCAGCTGATGTTGTTTTCCTGCAGGAAGTCTCCGTTGCACACCTGTTTGTTCCTGGCTTTCGCACTATTATAAATTTTGCGCCTGAGTTTTCCACAGGTACTGCCTTACTAATTCGTGACGGTATCCCCGTTACCGAAATTGAGCTCTTAGACTCGGGAAGGGGTATTGGTTGTCGGTTATTTGACACCACCTTGGTTAATATTTACGCCCCCTCTGGTTCCAGCAAACGGCAGGAAAGGTCTCGTTTTTATAAAGAGGATCTGATTTATCTTTTACGCAAAAATCCTGCGACTTTGATATTGGGGGGTGATTTTAATTGTGTATTACAAGCTAAGGACCAATCCCCTCATTTTAATTATTGTTTCGAGCTACATTCTCTTGTACGTCAACTACGACTACGCGATGCGTGGGAGGTTAAACACCCCACTTTAGTTAAATTTACATTTTTTACTGCCACGTCAAGTAGTCGACTGGACCGATTGTATATTTCTGATCCCCTTAGTGTTTCTGTTTTAAATGTAGATGTTATTCCAGCCAGTTTTACGGATCATTGTGCCCTTGCGGTTATAATTAATTTGGAGCGTCAGCCTCTTAAACTTTATCGGCCACTGTGGAAATTAAATGTCTCCTTGCTCGATGACCCTGACATCGAACCTCTAATACAGACGGCGTGGGACATGTGTTTACGTTCTCTGCGATACTATCCGTCTAAGCTTCACTGGTGGATCCACTGTGCGAAGCCAAAACTACGTCGCACTTTAATGTCCTACAGTTATCACAGAGCGCGAGATCTGAAACTGACTTTTGAGTATTATTATTCGGTGCTTCGCGAACTTTATGATACTTCTCGAATGACATGTGCCCACCTTTCTGAGGTTCGGAAAATTAAAGCCAAGCTCCTTAGTATTAAACGGCTTCAGATGGAAGGATTGAAGATTAAATCTAAGCCGCCGTCAACCTTAGCACATGAAATGACTTCCATGTACCATCTGTTTCGTCACCACAAGAACCGTCGACGTGTATTGATTGACGGCCTTATGGCAGCTGATGGTCGCCGGCTTACCTTACAGAATCAAATAACCCATGAACTTACCTGCTACTATGAGACCTTATATGCTGTGGCTGATTCTGATCCGCTTGATGTTGACGAGATTTTAACTGCTATCCCATCAGTTTTAACAGAGGACCATAATATGGAATTTTTAGCTCCTTTTACTGCAGACGAAATTTCAGCTTTCATTGCTTGTTCACCATCTCACAAATCTCCTGGTCCGGATGGCCTTCCTAAGGAGTTTTTTGTTCGCTTTTGGACTATTATAGGGCCTGTTTTTACGGATATAGTAAATGAAATTTTGAATGGTGGCACAATTCCAGCCGATTTCAAGAGAGGTACGGTTGTCCTGATACCGAAATCTGCTGGTTTGAAGACAGCTAGTGACTTTCGTCCTTTAACCCTTTTAAATTTTGATTATAAGACGGCTGCTAGGGCTGTTAATGCACGTCTATCCCTCTTGCTTACACCTGTGATAACTCCTTGTCAAAGCTGCTTTCCAGGGCGCTCCATCTTGACGCCTCTGGCGGGGTATCGTGATATTGTGTCGATTGTCGCTGTCACCAATATTTCCTGTGCGCTTTTATTTGTTGATTTTAGTAAGGCTTTTGATCGTGTGTCCCATTCGTTTTTAGAGCTTCTGCTGCGCCGACTCGGTTTTAATGAAAAGGCGCTGCTGGTTCTTAAGAATATGACGACTGGCATTTCTGCTAAGATTGACATTAATGGACAGCTGACGAAGGTCATTGATATTAAACGTGGCGTCCCGCAAGGTAGCCCTTTATCCATGACCCTTTATGCTCTCTCCCTTCAACCACTCCTCACACGTCTCAACTCGACACTTCGTGGTCTTACGATCTCTGGGGTTACCCTGACAGCAACAGCTTATGCTGATGATTTGGTTGTTTTGCTTCGTTCCACCGCAGAAGTGCCGCCGTTGAGAATGGAACTAGATAAATTTTCTGCGGCCTCAGGTTCTCGTATCAACCCCCGTAAAAGCAAACTTCTGAATTTGCGGGGCTTTGAACACGTGGTTGTTCCGTGGGTTACGGCTGTTGAACATCATACACATTTAGGTATCTATCTTGAACGGTGTCCTCTTCGTATGGCTGCGAAAAATTGGCAAGTGGCCATTTCCAAGCTTCAAGGTGTTTTATTCGAACACTCATGGCGTTCGATACCGATACTGCAAAAAAAGCATGTATTAGACACTTATGTTTTATGTAAAGTATATTATGTTGCTCAGTTGTTTCCGCTTCCCAGAATGCAGGGTGCAAAAATGGTCCAGCTTATTAACAGATATATTTGGCGGGGGCACATTTTTAAATTACGTTGTGATGTTCTTACGAAGCCGCGACTTGAGGGCGGCTTGTCGTTCACCGATGTCCGTGTCAAGGCTGCTGCCCTTTATGTTAAGCGCACCCTCCATCTTTTATTTTCTGAGTCCCCGACTGTTACTTCGCGATTATTCCATGTCGTTCGTCCTGCGAGCTTGTCACCGCCTATTAACGTAGGGCCTCTAAATGCGAAGCTACGGCATGTTCGGGACTTCTACATTGAGATTAGTTATCTGGATCTCCACTTACAACGTAGTCCTGTTTTTACTACGCGAACACTGCTTGACAAATGGCACAGGTCTTCTTCTTCCATCCCGATTGTTTTACAATATCCCCGTTTTCATTGGCGTAACATATGGACGAATATCAGCTTACCCGTTCATTCCGCAACTGTTGCCTCCCTATGGTATAAGGTAGTTAATCAGCTGATTCCTACGAACGAACGACTTCATCGTATAGGTTTAAGTGTCACTCCGCTTTGTCAAACGTGTGGTTGTATTGATACACTCCCACATCGATTTACCTGCGCTGACCGTCTTCGCATGTGGTACTGGCTGCGCCGACAATTGGCGTTACTCACCAGAAGCTCGGAATCAGCTTTTACAACTGATATTCTCTGCTGGCCGGACACGGTTTTTTATCCCCGGACAAAGAACAACACCATTATGTGGCTTCTTGGCCGTTACATTTTTGCAGTGGTTGATGGTGATGGTATTTCCGATTTTATTTCGTTTACTGGTTACATGCTTCATGAGTACTGGACGCAACAATCTTTCCCACATCTTAAGAGGGACTTTGCGAACATGCTCAGTATTGTTTTCGAAAAGCAGGGGATTGGTTAAGTTTCCACTTCTATTGCTCGCTCCTGCGCCAGTTGCATTAATGGCACCGGTATAGGGGGATACTGATCTCACTTCATGATAGGGGAGACATTCACGCTAGCTCTCAGTTATTTTGCCTTCCTGCCAAGCTTTTACCTGTTTAGATAGACAACGCATAAATAAGCCCCGTGTCCACATATCAGTATCATGAGACTCCGAACCAAGGACAATTACTACGTATTGGTGCCACTGTGCTTCAGTGCAGGGAGGAGGAGACGTCATGGCCAGGCCTCGGGTTTCGACCCCTGCCCAACGCGCCTCCACCGAGCTGCACTGGGTCATAATCAAAAAAAAAAAAAAAAAAAAGGGGTCACAGTTCCGCTTTAGACGCCGTGCAGTGTGGACGTGCCTAGTCTTCCGCTCCGCCGTAGCGTTACGTATAGTGGACTATCGTTTTTGTTTACGTGTTGTGTTGCAACTTCTGTGAGTGTTTCTCCGTCGTTGTTTCGTACCTTGTGTTACTTTCTGTCCTTATTTCAGTGTTTTTTGTGTAGCGGTTTCGACCGCATATTTTGAAAATGTCGTCCCAGGTTATTCCTCGTCAGGCTACACTTAGTTTTGCTTTTGACAAGTCAACCCGACATGTGCAACCTAGTTCTCTTGAGATTCATGATTGGTTGGTAGATACCTTTGGTGTTCATTCGGATCAGGTGCACACTGCTTATTTTGATACCGAACTGTATGTTTTCTTTGTTAAGTTTATGGACCCAAAAAAAAAAAAAAAAAAAAAAAAAAAAGGGGTATGATTCCTGCTTTGGGTGCAGGAGGTCCCGGGTTCAAATCCCGGACAGGCCCTACTTTTCACTTTCGCGACAACCCAGCACTACGATAAACTTGCGAGTCTCTGAAAGTAAGCCATGCAGCAGGACAAACTGCATGTCAGGCCACCGGCCCATGAGGCTCTCAGGTGCGTCTTATGGAAAGCAATCTACGTGGCAGGATTGAGCCGTCTCCGCTTACTTATATCTATACGTAAAGACTGGCACGTACAACGATTCTATTCGTTCCCCAGGAACTAGTACATCGCATGCAAGTTTGGTAAATGCATGCGCATGCAGCACCCAAGACGGTGAGATGTCTTTCCTGCGGGGAGGAACAGCTGAGGTCGTCTTCTCGCAGTTGAACCCCTTACGTCCCGTTATTAATCCTAGTAGCAAAAGCATAAGCATTTGGAGCGCTCCCCATTCACGTGTGAACTGCTATTAACATTTTGCATTTCATGATCCTAGTTAAATTTCTGCATATACAATTCCAACCACCGGCTCGTACACATTTCTAGAAACGATCGCAAAACACAGCGTCAGGTTCCACCGAGACTCGAACTCGGATCGCTGGATTCAAAGTCCAGAGTGCTAACCATTACACCATGGAACCGGATGCCTGTAGCGCTCTTAAATTCAGTGGTATCATGTAATTAAGCCGATAAGATGCGATGTTATTACACGTATGGTCCTCAGGGAGTGTTTGCGTGGCTAATGAAGCAACCAAGTAGGCTGGAAGTGGAAGGAGCACCGTCGAATGTAGCGAGAATTCTTGCCAGTATTCGTACATGAAGTGATGTCGAAGGATCAGGTAATCAAAATCGCGAAACAGCCACTTTCGTATGGCGGATGCTTTGTGCTGGAAGCAGCCTAGCTATTAAAACAGCTATGGACACAGAGTACTGTCGAAAACTGCGTGCTGACACAGAACGCTACGTAGTGGGCGGATTGTTCGTGACACGATAACATTTGCACTACACACGGTCGAAATACTGTCACACAATTCAAGCAGCTCTTTCAGCATTCACATACACTGGTGTTCAGCACAGCGCATGTTGTAGGTGTCAGATTAAGAAACCTCTTTGAGAATATGGTCCAGCTAGGATGCTGCAACTAGCAAGTGCGGCAAGATCTCAGTAGGTGGCGGGGTGCAGACTTGCTTACTTGTGCGGCCTGTTGGTCTAGGGGTATGATTCCTGCTTTGGGTGCAGGAGGTCCCGGGTTCAAATCCCGGACAGGCCCTACTTTTCACTTTCGCGACAACCCAGCACTACGATAAACTTGCGAGTCTCTGAAAGTAAGCCATGCAGCAGGACAAACTGCATGTCGGGCCACCGGCCCATGAGGCTCTCAGGTGCGTCTTATGGAAAGCAATCTACGTGGCAGGATTGAGCCGTCTCCGCTTACTTATATCTATACGTAAAGACTGGCACGTACAACGATTCTATTCGTTCCCCAGGAACTAGTACATCGCATGCAAGTTTGGTAAATGCATGCGCATGCAGCACCCAAGACGGTGAGATGTCTTTCCTGCGGGGAGGAACAGCTGAGGTCGTCTTCTCGCAGTTGAACCCCTTACGTCCCGTTATTAATCCTAGTAGCAAAAGCATAAGCATTTGGAGCGCTCCCCATTCACGTGTGAACTGCTATTAACATTTTGCATTTCATGATCCTAGTTAAATTTCTGCATATACAATTCCAACCACCGGCTCGTACACATTTCTAGAAACGATCGCAAAACTCAGCGTCAGGTTCCACCGAGACTCGAACTCGGATCGCTGGATTCAAAGTCCAGAGTGCTAACCATTACACCATGGAACCGGATGCCTGTAGCGCTCTTAAATTCAGTGGTATCATGTAATTAAGCCGATAAGATGCGATGTTATTACACGTATGGTCCTCAGGGAGTGTTTGCGTGGCTAATGAAGCAACCAAGTAGGCTGGAAGTGGAAGGAGCACCGTCGAATGTAGCGAGAATTCTTGCCAGTATTCGTACATGAAGTGATGTCGAAGGATCAGGTAATCAAAATCGCGAAACAGCCACTTTCGTATGGCGGATGCTTTGTGCTGGAAGCAGCCTAGCTATGAAAACAGCTATGGACACAGAGTACTGTCGAAAACTGCGTGCTGACACAGAACGCTACGTAGTGGGCGGATTGTTCGTGACACGATAACATTTGCACTACACACGGTCGAAATACTGTCACACAATTCAAGCAGCTCTTTCAGCATTCACATACACTGGTGTTCAGCACAGCGCATGTTGTAGGTGTCAGATTAAGAAACCTCTTTGAGAATATGGTCCAGCTAGGATGCTGCAACTAGCAAGTGCGGCAAGATCTCAGTAGGTGGCGGGGTGCAGACTTGCTTACTTGTGCGGCCTGTTGGTCTAGGGGTATGATTCCTGCTTTGGGTGCAGGAGGTCCCGGGTTCAAATCCCGGACATGCCCTACTTTTCACTTTCGCGACAACCCAGCACTACGATAAACTTGCGAGTCTCTGAAAGTAAGCCATGCAGCAGGACAAACTGCATGTCGGGCCACCGGCCCATGAGGCTCTCAGGTGCGTCTTATGGAAAGCAATCTACGTGGCAGGATTGAGCCGTCTCCGCTTACTTATATCTATACGTAAAGACTGGCACGTACAACGATTCTATTCGTTCCCCAGGAACTAGTACATCGCATGCAAGTTTGGTAAATGCATGCGCATGCAGCACCCAAGACGGTGAGATGTCTTTCCTGCGGGGAGGAACAGCTGAGGTCGTCTTCTCGCTGTTGAACCCCTTACGTCCCGTTATTAATCCTAGTAGCAAAAGCATAAGCATTTGGAGCGCTCCCCATTCACGTGTGAACTGCTATTAACATTTTGCATTTCATGATCCTAGTTAAATTTCTGCATATACAATTCCAACCACCGGCTCGTACACATTTCTAGAAACGATCGCAAAACTCAGCGTCAGGTTCCACCGAGACTCGAACTCGGATCGCTGGATTCAATGTCCAGAGTGCTAACCATTACACCATGGAACCGGATGCCTGTAGCGCTCTTAAATTCAGTGGTATCATGTAATTAAGCCGATAAGATGCGATGTTATTACACGTATGGTCCTCAGGAAGTGTTTGCGTGGCTAATGAAGCAACCAAGTAGGCTGGAAGTGGAAGGAGCACCTTCGATTGTAGCGAGAATTCTTGCCAGTATTCGTACATGAAGTGATGTCGAAGGATCAGGTAATCAAAATCGCGAAACAGCCACTTTCCTATGGCGGAAGCTTTGTGCTGGAAGCAGCCTAGCTATGAAAACAGCTATGGACACAGAGTACTGTCGAAAACTGCGTGCTGACACAGAACGCCACGTAGTGGGCGGATTGTTCGTGACACGATAACATTTGCACTACACACGGTCGAAATACTGTCACACAACTCAAGCAGCTCTTTCAGCATTCACATACACTGGTGTTCAGCACAGCGCATGTTGTAGGTGTCAGATTAAGAAACCTCTTTGAGAATATGGTCCAGCTAGGATGCTGCAACTAGCAAGTGCGGCAAGATCTCAGTAGGTGGCGGGGTGCAGACTTGCTTACTTGTGCGTCCTGTTGGTCTAGGGGCAAAATTCTTTAGAGGTGCTACTGAGATGCCTGTTGGTAGAGTGAGAACGAAACTTGAGAAATCAGGAGAAATTGTAGCGTATAGTGAAGCAGCTCGAAGGAACAATGCTGTTATAGTGGAATACTGCAGAACATCTATGGCCGCCTTGTCAGGCGGAACTGCTGGTCTGCTTGGATTCACAGGGTTGTATGGTTTCGCATTTTATGTTTTCGCTTTGTTGGGACTATCCGCGTTAATTCTTCTAAAGGGGGGGTCGCAGTGGAAGAAATACTTCATCAGTAGGACACACATTGTGACAAACGGGTTCTTTGGTGGATTGTGTACCTACGTGCTCTTTTGGACATTTTTGTATGGCATGGTCCACGTCTATTGGATGGTAACATGGCTTATGAAGTTGGCAGTTTATCAAGTCTAATTTCTGGAATAAAAGAAAATAGAAATGAAAAGATTATTTTTCAAAAGAAAGTTATAAAACAACAGTTTCCATTAACTGAGAAAACATCACAAAACAAAAGCAAAACATCCAGCTATGAAAATATTAAAATAAAGTCCAGAACAGAAAATAGTTCTGAAGAAATATCAGATGCAGATGCTACAGATCATGTTAGTTTAACACCTGACCTTAATGATAGCGGAAATGTGAGCAATAATGCCTTTAATGCACTGAAACGTATACGATTAAAGCAGAATAATGGAAAACCTACCCGCGACACAGAGCAAGAAGAAAGAACAATTTTTGTGAAAAACCTTCCACACACTTTAAATAAAAAGAAGATAAAGAAAATCTTTAAAGAATTTGGTGAAATTGAATCAATAAGGTTAAGATGTGCTGCTGTGGAGGACATAAAAATCTCAAAGAAATTTGCTGTAATCAAGAACAAATTTCATGCTGAAAGATCAACTATTTCAGCATTTGTTCGCTTTAAACTTAAAGAAGATGCATTATCTGCACTAGCTGCAAATGGAACACTTGTTGAAGATCATCACATCTTTGTGGATGAAGCGTTGAACTCAAATAAGCATGATCAAAAGAGATCTGTTTTCTTAGGAAATGTTCCATTCTCAACTGAAGAAGAAGAAATTTGGAGAATATTTGAGAAATGTGGTAGGATACTGGACATCAGAATTGTAAGAGACATGAAAACTGGTATTGGGAAAGGATTTGCATATGTCACCTTTGAGAGTGCAGATGCAGTGGAACTGGCATTAAATCTTCATGGAACATCACTCAAAGACAGGCCACTACGTGTATCAAGAGTCATTCGAAAGAAGAATTTTGGAGTTAATAACCACAGTAACAAAATGAACTGTCATTCTGCCAAAAAATCTGGACAAAATCCTCATTTCAAAGATACTGTCAGAATGAAAGCTGCAAAGAGGAAGGAGCACAGCAGTAAAGAAAGTAACATTCCAGACAGAAAATTTTCTGAACGTACATCAGATAAAACAGTGAAACCAAAACAGAAAAGGTTGCCTTTCCAAGGGCAAAAGAGTCTTGATAGGAAGCAGAAGAAAAAACAGAAAATAAATAAAACTGAACAGAAGAAAAAGATTATAGCTCTGAAATTGAAGCATAAGGCCAAATCTGCAAATGAGAAGACCAAGAAAATAAAACATTCTGTTTAGTAGTGTAGTTTCGTGTATGTAATGTATAATACTGAATAAAGTTATGCTACTGTCAGAAAAAAAAAAAAAAAAAAAAAAAAGGGGTATGATTCCTGCTTTGGGTGCAGGAGGTCCCGGGTTCAAATCCCGGACAGGCCCTACTTTTCACTTTCGCGACAACCCAGCACTACGATAAACTTGCGAGTCTCTGAAAGTAAGCCATGCAGCAGGACAAACTGCATGTCGGGCCACCGGCCCATGAGACTCTCAGGTGCGTCTTATGGAAAGCAATCTACGTGGCAGGATAAAGCCGTCTCCGCTTACTTATATCTATACGTAAAGACTGGCACGTACAACGATTCTATCCGTTCCCCAGGAACTAGTACATCGCATGCAAGTTTGGTAAATGCATGCGCATGCAGCACCCAAAACGGTGAGATGTCTTTCCTGCGGGGAGGAACAGCTGAGGTCGTCTTCTCGCAGTTGAACCCCTTACGTCCCGTTATTAATCCTAGCAGCAAAAGCATAAGCATTTGGAGCGCTCCCCATTCACGTGTGGACTGCTATTAACATTTTGCATTTCATGATCCTAGTTAAATTTCTGCATATACAATTCCAACCACCGGCTCGTACACATTTCTAGAAACGATCGCAAAACACAGCGTCAGGTTCCACCGAGACTCGAACTCGGATCGCTGGATTCAAAGTCCAGAGTGCTAACCATTACACCATTTTTTTTTTTTTTTTTTTTTTTTCAATTGAAGCTGATAGCTTGTAGTGTGTGCGGTATTTATTTAGTAGATATATATTATTCCCACTGCTTCTTGACAACAAAAAACATGCCTCTTTGTAGCAGAAAAGTAATCATGAAGCAATGGATGCTGATTGTGTATATTTGGTTGCTCATGTTCTAGTTTTTTTTTTATATTAGTTTGTTTGTTTTATTTTCGCTTTTTTTTTTCTTGTAAGGGAAAGAAACTTCATTAAATGCAAAAAATAAGTGTTATGGTAAGGCACTATTGCCATAGCCTTATTGTCTTCTTGATAGGTATAATAATAATAATAAAAAAAGGAGAAAAATCCTCTTCCATTAAAAGAATGAGACTTCCATGTTAGTAAAAAAAAAAAAAAAAAAATTATCTGTACCCTACGATGGTGATTTTTTGTTGTTTCTTGTTCTTATTTTTTTTTCTTTTTAACGTTTTTTTTTGTTTTTTTTTCGGCTTCTGCTGTGGAAACGAAACAAAATAGCCTTCTGAGTTAGCAGAGTATAATTGATGGTTATATGAAGCTGGAAAATTGTAATTTTTTCTTTTTCCTGGTTTTTAGAAAAACAAGCGTCCATTCGCTTAAAGAAATGATTTGTGTTTATCTCAGCCGCATGTCAACCAATGCCCAGTCGCTCAAATACTATTTTTAGCATATGGCCGTAGTTCTTCTTGTGATCTTTATATTTCAGGGCTCTATAAAAAGCAAACTTCAAGTTCACGTAAAACTCAATGGAATTGTCAGATCCTAGGTGATTAATTACGTAGTTCACATAGTGTCCCATTAACCAGTGGACGGAGTTGTTTTTTGCTGCGGGAAAATAGCGAGTCTGAGGCCTGAGGAATGTCACAGGGGGAAAATTTTCTACCGAAGACCTCGTAAGAAATGCAAGTTGTTCTCTAATCCAATTGCAGATTTGTAGATTCCCACCGCACGTTAATCTGTGCACTAACGTATCGATCAGTTTGCATTTAAGACATAGATTCGTTTCGCCAATGCCGATTGCATGTAGCCTTTCATTAGTGCTGATGGTCCCATTCACTGTTTTATACCATGTTGATTTGACGTCGGATGGAAGACCACGCATATGAATATTTTCCCATATGGCGTCCCAATCAAAATGTGGGTATTTGCTTTCTAATTTGTTTCTCCCCTCCATTTTCCTTCGATGACACAGAATATCGCGGGCCGTGATCCGTCGTGAGTTGATTATGGCATTGCCAAGATAGCTGAGTTCCACGAAATATACTCGAACGTGCTCTAGCCGGTTATTGATTTTTTGCACATTCACCGGTGGCTGTAGACTTGCAGGCCTGACAACTTCAAATAATTTAGTTGTAATGCTGTCAGCGTGGTCGCTAAGGATAGTGGCGGTCCTTTTTATAAAAAGTGCAGACGCCTTATTTCGAATGTCAACTAAACCTAAACCTCCTTTCCTGGGATCTAAGGTCGCTGTTGTTGCAGCTACTCGGAATATTTCACCTCTCCACAGATAACTGGCAATGGTAGACATTATCTGTTTTCCAATCATTTTTGGTAACGGCAAGATCTGCGCTGTAAAGTAACCTTTGGAGAGGAGGCAGTTGTTAATGAAAAGTACCCTCTGAAACTGGTTCATATTACGGGAAAGGTTTTCTCTTGTTATTCCAAGAATTTGTCCTGACGTATTTCTCCAATTGATAGCTGCCATTTTCAATGGACAAGGCGTCAGCGTTATTCCCAGTGCTTTGCACTGGGTGACTTTTGTCGCCCAGGCTAATGTGGTGTGTTGAAAACCCCGTAGGTTTAAAAGTTTGCTTTTGTTTGCGTTGAGACTCGCTCCGGAGACGCTACAGTACTTCTTAATTAGTATGTCCAATTTCGAAATGTCTTCGGCATTACGCACTACGACTCCGACATCATCGGCATAGGCGTTTTTAACAGTTCGGTGAGCAGATAATGTGAGGCCAGTCAGGGTGACATGAACACTGCGGAGAAAAGGCTCTAAAGACAGCACGAAGAGGAGCATTGAGAGGGGGCTGCCTTGAGGCACGCCACGCCTGATCTGGATCTGCTTTGTCCTCTGGCTGTTGACTGAGATACAAGCGCTGATTCCTGTTGCAATATTTCTAATCACACTGAGGACGTGCTCATTAAAACCTATTTTCTTCAGTGTGGCATTAAGGAATCTATGATCCACACGATCAAAAGCTTTCTGGAAGTCAATAAACATGATAGCACATTTGATATTGGTCACAGCAGTGATTGCAATTACATCTCTATATTCAGCTATGCTTTTAAAAATACTCCTATTAGGAACACATGACTGGTATGGGCTTACTATCTTTGTAGCGAGCTGTGAGAGTCTGTTGTTTATAATTCTGCCGATGATTTTATAATCAGAGTTTAACAGAGAGATAGGACGAAAGTTATTAAGGTTTGTTTTTGCAGTAGTTTTTGGAATGAGTACTATTGTACTCTCTTTAAAAACAGAAGGTATCTGTTTTCCCTGAAGTACCTCGTTTGTGATTCGGGTAAACATGTCACCAATCAAAGGCCAGTATCGTATATAAAATTCAACAGGCAAACCATCCGGTCCCGGTGATTTCTTCAAAGGAGACTTGCAGATGGTTCTGTAGATTTCTTCGTTAGGACACTCGACGAGAAGGTTTTCGTTTTCCTCGTCCGACACCTGAGGAGCTATGGAACTAAGGTAATCATCGAAGGACTCTTCACATACAGGACTGACTGAGTATAGGTCTTCGTAATACTTGTGCACTGCATTGACGATGTCTCTCTGAGTCGTGAGTGTCTCGCCATTTTCAGACTGAAGTCCATCGATGAAGGTGCGTCTCCTATTTCTTTCGTGCCTCAGTAGATGGTACAAGGAAGCATGTTCATCCTCCACGACTGTTTTAGCCTTTGATTTTATTTTCAGACCCTCCATCTGCTGTCTTTTAATGCTGAGCAATTTGGCCTTGGTTCGCTTGATATCTACCAGACGGATGTTGGAAGTGTCTGCCTGCTCGTATAGATTTCGCAGCATGGTGTAATAAAATTCTATGGAATTTTTCAAGTCTTTCGATCGTTGTGCACCATAATGGATGAGAACTTTTCGCAGTTTAGGCTTTGCCCTGTTGCACCACCAGTCTAGTACTGAGACATGCCTGTTTACGGAGCGGAGGCACATCGCCCACGCTTCTGTCAAACTTTCCTCGAGTCCGTCTTCCTGCATCAGTGACATGTTAAGGTGCCATTGACTTCGGAAACGACGAGTAGGTTGCGCAGTAAGGCTGACGGTAGCAAGCACGGCACTATGATCAGAAAAGTAGACAGGAGTCGTCTCCGCTGTAATGAAAGAGCTGACTAGACATTGCGATATGTAGAGTCTGTCAATTCTACTTTGTGATTGAGGACCGATATATGTGAAAGCCACAAATGTGGGATACGTTATTTCCCAAGCATCTTTAAGCTGTAAAACAGTGACAAAACGCTTCAATTCATTGCAGTTATTAAAATTTGGAACCTGGTCTTTTTTATTGATCACACAATTAAAATCACCGCCGATTATAAGATCCGTTGGGTTTTTCCGCAATAAATAAATGATCTCGTTTTTAAAGAACTGTGCTCTTGCCATTCTATTGGATGTGCCGGAAGGGGCATACAGATTGATAAGAGTAAAACCAAAGACTTTTATACCTATCGCTCTGCCGGATTCCAATCTTTCAATATCTGTGACAGGGATCCCCTCCCTGACTAAAATTGCTGTCCCTATGTTAGTGTCAAGCGAGACATTTGAAATAGACAAATATCCTGGCACTGTAAGGTTAGTGAGAACAACTTCTTGTAGGAAAACAATGTCCGTCCCTGACTCATATAGGTACTCTTTGAGCGCCGCAATTTTAGTCGTCGATGTAATCCTGTTAATATTGATAGTTGCAAAAGTATACGCCTGGGACATTTAGTTTACGTAAAAATGTACATAAAGGAATACAAAAAAAAAATTGTAAAAGAATGATAAAAACAGGGAGCTGTGTCGCTTCTAGAAGGGATAAAATATTCCACTTCAACAAGCACCTGCAAGAATAATCTACAGAAAAATACCTATGAGTATGGAAAATACATGAACCACTGCGTTTGGTTCCTCCGAAAAATGACTATGACAATAGGACAATCAGAACATAAAGCGGTTCAACGATATTTTTTCCCCTTTTTTTTTTTGTTGAATGGTGATCCTCAGTTTGGTGGAGTATTCCTAAGTTCTCGGGTTTTAGTTTTGCAGAGGGGCTTTCCATCACTAATGGTACTTGAAGGTACATCCTTAGGTTTTTCCGTAATAATTTCATACAGGACATTCTTGGCCGTTGCGTCATCTTGTCCAGGTTGTTGTTTGCTTTGGTTACGGGAAGCTTTGAGATTAGGTTGCGGTTTGAGTCTACGTCTTTGGACATCGTGGTTCAACGCGCCGTCCTTCGCGTTGTCTATCTTCACCACCGTTGAGACCGAAGCTGCCTCAACAGTGTCCTGTTCATGACGTCCACTTCCTTGTCCTTCCGGCACTAACTCCAGGGCACTGACTGAATCGGTTGGTTGGGGGTCGGTGAGTTCGTGAATGCGGTTCTGCTCCGTCACCTCATGGGGTTCGCAGTGCGGCACGTCCGTCGCCGCGACAACCGTTACTGCTTCGCCTCCGTGGTCGGTTGGTACCTGTGCGGCAGCCGACAGCGGTTGGGTTGTCTTAGCCGCTGTCGTCATTTCCATACATGTACTGTCTGTTTCCTCTAACACATCTGCGTCACACTGCTTCTGTTTGCGGGTGGAGGGGGAGTGTCGGGAGGACTCGCCGTCCGAGCCGTCATCAGTCACCTCCAACGGTCGTTTCTTATTCTGAAGATCGCATTCGGGAACAGAAGGGTGACTTGTTATTACTTGCAGAGGTGGGAACTCTGTGTTAGTTACAGCGGGCATTGTAGAAGTACCTGCACCACTGTCATTAGCAGAAGGAGGGGAGTTACTGCTTGGTAAGACGTCGCTAAGGGTCAATTTTCGACGCTGTGTTAGATTATTCCGGAGGACAAAAACACGGCGTGGACAATCTTGTCTGAAATGACCTGTCTCGTTACAAATATTACACGTACGCTCCTGTCCAGAATAAACAACATGTGCTTTATGACCTGCAACAGATATATGGGACGGAATATTGGCTTTCACCTCCATTTCGACGGACCTAATGCCATTATAACACTGTATCTTGTACAGCTTCGACCATCTTTCGTTATAGAAGGATTTAACTTCCCCATATTTAGATAGAGCGTCTTTGATCAACTGATTGTCAACTTCGATAGGAACGTTCAAAATCCTCACATTGGTGTACATGATATCACCTTTTCGTACAGAAACATTACTTGTTGAACCATCTCGATGAACAAATTCAACAGAATTACCCCATTTTGCAATTAACTTATCGACAGTCACGGAGTTCAGAAATTTAACATAAGCACAGTATTTTTCAGCATCTAACTGCGTGGTGTGAACAGAGTCAGAATGGATACAGATTACCTCGGTGAGCCAGTCATGGATCTCCAGCGCAGTGGGTTGGACCGGCCGGGTTTCCTTCTCGAACGAGAAGACTAACGTATTCTTCCTTACGGTGTCAGACATGATCTTCTGTGCCGACGAAATTACGGTACAACCGAAATCGCGACGAAGAACGAAACGGAGAATGGACAATAACACTTCACAAACACTTATCAGGACCACCAAATGCAATAACACTACGAAAATGCACAGACACCTGTACGTAAACACAAAACACCGGCGATGGCGCTAGCGTGTGCGGAGCAAGCAACAAGCACGTCCGACCGCGGCGACGGCTAAAGCCAGAATTTACCATGGAACCGGATGCCTGTAGCGCTCTTAAATTCAGTGGTATCATGTAATTAAGCCGATAAGATGCGATGTTATTACACGTATGGTCCTCAGGAAGTGTTTGCGTGGCTAATGAAGCAACCAAGTAGGCTGGAAGTGGAAGGAGCACCGTCGAATGTAGCGAGAATTCTTGCCAGTATTCGTACATGAAGTGATGTCGAAGGATCAGGTAATCAAAATCGCGAAACAGCCACTTTCGTATGGCGGATGCTTTGTGCTGGAAGCAGCCTAGCTATGAAAACAGCTATGGACACAGAGTACTGTCGAAAACTGCGTGCTGACACAGAACGCTACATAGTGGGCGGATTGTTCGTGACACGATAAAATTTGCACTACACACGGTCGAAATACTGTCACACAACTCAAGCAGCTCTTTCAGCATTCACATACACTGGTGTTCAGCACAGCGCATGTTGTAGGTGTCAGATTAAGAAACCTCTTTGAGAATATGGTCCAGCTAGGATGCTGCAACTAGCAAGTGCGGCAAGATCTCAGTAGGTGGCGGGGTGCAGACTTGCTTACTTGTGCGGCCTGTTGGTCTAGGTGTATGATTCCTGCTTTGGGTGCAGGAGGTCCCGGGTTCAAATCCCGGACAGGCCCTACTTTTCACTTTCGCGACAACCCAGCACTACGATAAACTTGCGAGTCTCTGAAAGTAAGCCATGCAGCAGGACAAACTGCATGTCGGGCCACCGGCCCATGAGACTCTCAGGTGCGTCTTATGGAAAGCAATCTACGTGGCAGGATTAAGCCGTCTCCGCATACTTATATCTATACGTAAAGACTGGCACGTACAACGATTCTATTCGTTCCCCAGGAACTAGTACATCGCATGCAAGTTTGGTAAATGCATGCGCATGCAGCACCCAAAACGGTGAGATGTCTTTCCTGCGGGGAGGAACAGCTGAGGTCGTCTTCTCGCAGTTGAACCCCTTACTTCCCGTTATTAATCCTAGCAGCAAAAGCATGAGCATTTGGAACGCTCGCCATTCACGTGTGGCCTGCTATTAACATTTTGCATTTCATGATCCTAGTTAAATTTCTGCATATACAATTCCAACCACCGGCTCGTACACATTTCTAGAAACGGTCGCAAAACACAGCGTCAGGTTCCACCGAGACTCGAACTCGGATCGCTGGATTCAAAGTCCAGAGTGCTAACCATTACACCATGGAACCGGATGCCTGTAGCGCTCTTAAATTCAGTGGTATCACGTAATTAAGCCGATAAGATGCGATGTTATTACACGTATGGTCCTCAGGAAGTGTTTGCGTGGCTAATGAAGCAACCAAGTAGGCTGGAAGTGGAAGGAGCACCTTCGAATGTAGCGAGAATTCTTGCCAGTATTCGTACATGAAGTGATGTCGAAGGATCAGGTAATCAAAATCGCGAAACAGCCACTTTCGTATGGCGGATGCTTTGTGCTGGAAGCAGCCTAGCTATGAAAACAGCTATGGACACAGAGTACTGTCGAAAACTGCGTGCTGACACAGAACGCTACGTAGTGGGCGGATTGTTCGTGACACGATAACATTTGCACTACACACGGTCGAAATACTGTCACACAACTCAAGCAGCTCTTTCAGCATTCACATACACTGGTGTTCAGCACAGCGCATGTTGTAGGTGTCAGATTAAGAAACCTCTTTGAGAATATGGTCCAGCTAGGATGCTGCAACTAGCAAGTGCGGCAAGATCTCAATAGGTGGCGGGGTGCAGACTTGCTTACTTGTGCGGCCTGTTGGTCTAGGGGTATGATTAATGCTTTGGGTGCAGGAGGTCCCGGGTTCAAATCCCGGACAGGCCCTACTTTTCACTTTCGCGACAACCCAGCACTACGATAAACTTGCGAGTCTCTGAAAGTGAGCCATGCAGCAGGACAAACTGCATGTCGGGCCACCGGCCCATGAGACTCTCAGGTGCGTCTTATGGAAAGCAATCTACATGGCAGGATTAAGCCGTCTCCGCTTACTTATATCTATACGTAAAGACTGGCACGTACAACGATTCTATTCGTTCCCCAGGAACTAGTACATCGCATGCAAGTTTTGTAACTGCATGCGCATGCAGCACCCAAAACGGTGAGATGTCTTTCCTGCGGGGAGGAACAGCCTTCTCGCAGTTGAACCCCTTACGTCCCGTTATTAATCCTAGTAGCAAAAGCATAAGCATTTGGAGCGCTCCCCATTCACGTGTGGACTGCTATTAACATTTTGCATTTCATGATCCTAGTTAAATTTCTGCATATACAATTCCAACCACCGACTCGTACACATTTCTAGAAACGATCGCAAAACACAGCGTCAGGTTCCACCGAGACTCGAACTCGGATCGCTGGATTCAAAGTCCAGAGTGCTAACCATTACACCATGGAACCGGATGCCTATAGCGCTCTTAAATTCAGTGGTATCATGTAATTAAGCCGATAAGATGCGATGTTATTACACGTATGGTCCTCAGGAAGTGTTTGCGTGGCTAATGAAGCAACCAAGTAGGCTGGAAGTGGAAGGAGCACCTTCGAATGTAGCGAGAATTCTTGCCAGTATTCGTACATGAAGTGATGTCGAAGGATCAGGTAATCTAAATCGCGAAACAGCCACTTTCGTATGGCGGATGCTTTGTGCTGGAAGCAGCCTAGCTATGAAAACAGCTATGGACACAGAGTACTGTCGAAAACTGCGTGCTGACACAGAACGCTACGTAGTGGGCGGATTGTTCGTGACACGATAACATTTGCACTACACACGGTCGAAATACTGTCACACAACTCAAGCAGCTCTTTCAGCATTCACATACACTGGTGTTCAGCACAGCGCATGTTGTAGGTGTCAGATTAAGAAACCTCTTTGAGAATATGGTCCAGCTAGGATGCTGCAACTAGCAAGTGCGGCAAGATCTCAGTAGGTGGCGGGGAGCAGTCTTGCTTACTCGTGCGGCCTGTTGGTCTAGGGGTATGATTCCTGCTTTGGGGGCAGGAGGTCCCGGGTTCATATCCCGGACAGGCCCTACTTTTCACTTTCGCGACAACCCAGCACTACGATAAACTTGCGAGTCTCTGAAAGTAAGCCATGCAGCAGGACAAACTGCATGTCGGGCCACCGGCCCATGAGACTCTCAGGTGCGTCTTATGGAAAGCAATCTACGTGGCAGGATGAAGCCGTCTCCGCTTACTTATATCTATACGTAAAGACTGGCACGTACAACGATTCTATCCGTTCCCCAGGAACTAGTACATCGCTTGCAAGTTTGGTAAATGCATGCGCATGCAGCACCCAAAACGGTGAGATGTCTTTCCTGCGGGGAGGAACAGCTAAGGTCGTCTTCTCGCAGTTGAACCCCTTACGTCCCGTTATTAATCATAGTAGCAAAAGCATAAGTATTTGGAGCGCTCCCCATTCACGTGTGGACTGCTATTAACATTTTGCATTTCATGATCCTAGTTAAATTTCTGCATATACAATTCCAACCACCGGCTCGTACGCATTTCTAGAAACGATCGCAAAACACAGCGTCAGGTTCCACCGAGACTCGAACTCGGATCGCTGGATTCAAAGTCCAGAGTGCTAACCATTACACCATGGAACCGGATGCCTGTAGCGCTCTTAAATTCAGTGGTATCATGTAATTAAGCCGATAAGATGCGATGTTACTACACGTATGGTCCTCAGGAAGTATTTGCGTGGCTAATGAAGCAACCAAGTAGGCTGGAAGTGGAAGGAGCACCTTCGAATGTAGCGAGAATTCTTGCCAGTATTCGTACATGAAGTGATGTCGAAGGATCAGGTAATCAAACTCGCGAAACAGCCACTTTCGTATGGCGGATGCTTTGTGCTGGAAGCAGCCTAGCTATGAAAACAGCTATGGACACAGAGTACTGTCGAAAACTGCGTGCTGACACAGAACGCTACGTAGTGGGCGGATTGTTCGTGACACGATAACATTTGCACTACACACGGTCGAAATACTGTCACACAACTCAAGCAGCTCTTTCAGCATTCACATACACTGGTGTTCAGCACAGCGCATGTTGTAGGTGTCAGATTAAGAAACCTCTTTGAGAATATGGTCCAGCTAGGATGCTGCAACTAGCAAGTGCGGCAAGATCTCAGTAGGTGGCGGGGTGCAGACTTGCTTACTTGTGCGGCCTGTTGGTCTAGGGGTATGATTCCTGCTTTGGGTGCAGGAGGTCCCGGGTTCAAATCCCGGACAGGCCCTACTTTTCACTTTCGCGACAACCCAGCACTACGATAAACTTGCGAGTCTCTGAAAGTAAGCCATGCAGCAGGACAAACTGCATGTCGGGCCACCGGCCCATGAGACTCTCAGGTGCGTCTTATGGAAAGCAATCTACGTGGCAGGATTAAGCCGTCTCCGCTTACTTATATCTATACGTAAAGACTGGCACGTACAACGATTCTATCCGTTCCCCAGGAACTAGTACATCGCATGCAAGTTTGGTAAATGCATGCGCATGCAGCACCCAAAACGGTGAGATGTCTTTCCTGCGGGGAGGAACAGCTAAGGTCGTCTTCTCGCAGTTGAACCCCTTACGTCCCGTTATTAATCATAGTAGCAAAAGCATAAGCATTTGGAGCGCTCCCCATTCACGTGTGGACTGCTATTAACATTTTGCATTTCATGATCCTAGTTAAATTTCTGCATATACAATTCCAACCACCGGCTCGTACACATTTCTAGAAACGATCGCAAAACACAGCGTCAGGTTCCACCGAGACTCGAACTCGGATCGCTGGATTCAAAGTCCAGAGTGCAAACCATTACACCACGGAACCGGATGCCTGTAGCGCTCTTAAATTCAGTGGTATCATGTAATTAAGCCGATAAGATGCGATGTTATTACACGTATGGTCCTCAGGAAGTGTTTGCGTGGCTAATGAAGCAACCAAGTAGGCTGGAAGTGGAAGGAGCACCTTCGAATGTAGCGAGAATTCTTGCCAGTATTCGTACATGAAGTGATGTCGAAGGATCAGGTAATCAAAATCGCGAAACAGCCACTTTCGTATGGCGGATGCTTTGTGCTGGAAGCGGCCTAGCTATGAAAACAGCTATGGACACAGAGTACTGTCGGAAACTGCGTGCTGACACAGAACGCTACGTAGTGGGCGGATTGTTCGTGACACGATAACATTTGCACTACACACGGTCGAAATACTGTCACACAACTCAAGCAGCTCTTTCAGCATTCACATACACTGGTGTTCAGCACAGCGCATGTTGTAGGTGTCAGATTAAGAAACCTCTTTGAGAATATGGTCCAGCTAGGATGCTGCAACTAGCAAGTGCGGCAAGATCTCAGTAGGTGGCGGGGTGCAGACTTGCTTACTTGAGCGGCCTGTTGGTCTAGGGGTATGATTCCTGCTTTGGGTGCAGGAGGTCCTTGGTTCAAATCCCGGACAGGCCCTACTTTTCACTTTCGCGACAACCCAGCACTACGATAAACTTGCGAGTCTCTGAAAGTAAGCGATGCAGCAGGACAAACTGCATGTCGGGCCACCGGCCCATGAGACTCTCAGGTGCGTCTTATGGAAAGCAATCTACGTGGCAGGATTAAGCCGTCTCCGCTTACTTATATCTATACGTAAAGACTGGCACGTACAACGATTCTATTCGTTCCCCAGGAACTAGTACATCGCATGCAAGTTTTGTAAATGCATGCGCATGCAGCACCCAAAACGGTGAGATGTCTTTCCTGCGGGGAGGAACAGCCTTCTCGCAGTTGAACCCCTTACGTCCCGTTATGAATCCTAGTAGCAAAAGCATAAGCATTTGGAGCGCTCCCCATTCACGTGTGGACTGCTATTAACATTTTGCATTTCATGATCCTAGTTAAATTTCTGCATATACAATTCCAACCACCGGCTCGTACACATTTCTAGAAACGATCGCAAAACACAGCGTCAGGTTCCACCGAGACTCGAACTCGGATCGCTGGATTCAAAGTCCAGAGTGCAAACCATTACACCACGGAACCGGATGCCTGTAGCGCTCTTAAATTCAGTGGTATCATGTAATTAAGCCGATAAGATGCGATGTTATTACACGCATGGTCCTCAGGAAGTACCGAGCGAGGTGGCGCAGTGGTTAGCACACTGGACTCGCATTCGGGAGGACGACGGTTCAATCCCGTCTCCGGCCATCCTGATTTAGGTTTTCCGTGATTTCCCTAAATCGCTTCAGGCAAATGCCGGGATGGTTCCTTTGAAAGGGCACGGCCGATTTCCTTCCCCATCCTTCCCTCACCCGAGCTTGCGCTCCGTCTCTAATGACCTCGTTGTCGACGAGACGTTAAACACTAATCTCCTCCTCCTCCTCCTCCTCCTCAGGAAGTGTTTGCGTGGCTAATGAAGCAACCAAGTAGGCTGGAAGTGGAAGGAGCACCTTCGAATGTAGCGAGAATTCTTGCCAGTATTCGTACATGAAGTGATGTCGAAGGATCAGGTAATCAAAATCGCGAAACAGCCACTTTCGTATGGCGGATGCTTTGTGCTGGAAGCGGCCTAGCTATGAAAACAGCTATGGACACAGAGTACTGTCGGAAACTGCGTGCTGACACAGAACGCTACGTAGTGGGCGGATTGTTCGTGACACGATAACATTTGCACTACACACGGTCGAAATACTGTCACACAACTCAAGCAGCTCTTTCAGCATTCACATACACTGGTGTTCAGCACAGCGCATGTTGTAGGTGTCAGGTTAAGAAACCTCTTTGAGAATATGGTCCAGCTAGGATGCTGCAACTAGCAAGTGCGGCAAGATCTCAGTAGGTGGCGGGGTGCAGACTTGCTTACTTGAGCGGCCTGTTGGTCTAGGGGTATGATTCCTGCTTTGGGTGCAGGAGGTCCTTGGTTCAAATCCCGGACAGGCCCTACTTTTCACTTTCGCGACAACCCAGCACTACGATAAACTTGCGAGTCTCTGAAAGTAAGCGATGCAGCAGGACAAACTGCATGTCGGGCCACCGGCCCATGAGACTCTCAGGTGCGTCTTATGGAAAGCAATCTACGTGGCAGGATTAAGCCGTCTCCGCTTACTTATATCTATACGTAAAGACTGGCACGTACAACGATTCTATTCGTTCCCCAGGAACTAGTACATCGCATGCAAGTTTTGTAAATGCATGCGCATGCAGCACCCAAAACGGTGAGATGTCTTTCCTGCGGGGAGGAACAGCCTTCTCGCAGTTGAACCTCTTACGTCCCGTTATGAATCCTAGTAGCAAAAGCATAAGCAATTGGAGCGCTCCCCATTCACGTGTGGACTGCTATTAACATTTTGCATTTCATGATCCTAGTTAAATTTCTGCATATACAATTCCAACCACCGGCTCGTACACGTTTCTAGAAACGATCGCAAAACACAGCGTCAGGTTCCACCGAGACTCGAACTCGCATCGCTGGATTCAAAGTACAGAGTGCTAACCATTACACCATGGAACCGGATGCCTGTAGCGCTCTTAAATTCAGTGGTATCATGTAATTAAGCCGATAAGATGCGATGTTATTACATGTATGGTCCTCAGGAAGTGTTTGCGTGGCTAATGAAGCAACCAAGTAGGCTGGAAGTGGAAGGAGCACCTTCGAATGTAGCGAGAATTCTTGCCAGTATTCGTACATGAAGTGATGTCGAAGGATCAGGTAATCAAAATCGCGAAACAGCCACTTTCGTATGGCGGATGCTTTGTGCTGGAAGCAGCCTAGCTATGAAAACAGCTATGGACACAGAGTACTGTTGAAAACTGCGTGCTGACACAGAACGCTACGTAGTGGGCGGATTGTTCGTGACACGATAACATTTGCACTACACACGGTCGAAATACTGTCACACAACTCAAGCAGCTCTTTCAGCATTCACATACAATGGTGTTCAGCACAGCGCATGTTGTAGGTGTCAGATTAAGAAACCTCTTTGAGAATATGGTCCAGCTAAGATGCTGCAACTAGCAAGTGCGGCAAGATCTCAGTAGGTGGCGGGGTGCAGACTTGCTTACTTGTGCGGCCTGTTGGTCTAGGGGTATGATTCCTGCTTTGGGTGCAGGAGGTCCTTGGTTCAAATCCCGGACAGGCCCTACTTTTCACTTTCACGACAACCCAGCACTACGATAAACTTGCGAGTCTCTGAAAGTAAGCCATGGAGCAGGAGAAACTGCATGTCGGGCCACGGGCCCATGAGACTCTCAGGTGCGTCTTATGGAAGGCAATCTACGTGGCAGGATTAAGCCGTCTCCGCTTACTTATATCTATACGTAAAGACTGGCACGTACAACGATTCTATTCGTTCCCCAGGAACTAGTACATCGCATGCAAGTTTTGTAAATGCATGCACATGCAGCACCCAAAACGTTGAGATGTCTTTCCTGCGGGGAGGAACAGCCTTCTCGCAGTTGAACCCCTTACGTCCCGTTATTAATCCTAGTAGCAAAAGCATAAGCATTTGGAGCGCTCCCCATTCACGTGTGGACTGCTATTAACATTTTGCATTTCATGATCCTAGTTAAATTTCTGCATATACAATTCCAACCACCGGCTCGTACACATTTCTAGAAACGATCGCAAAACACAGCGTCAGGTTCCACCGAGACTCGAACTCGGATCGCTGGATTCAAAGTCCAGAGTGCTAACCATTACACCATGGAACCGGATGCCTGTAGCGCTCTTAAATTCAGTGGTATCATGTAATTAAGCCCATAAGATGCGATGTCATTACACGTATGGTCCTCAGGAAGTGTTTGCGTGGCTAATGAAGCAACCAAGTAGGCTGGAAGTGGAAGGAGCACCTTCGAATGTAGCGAGAATTCTTGCCAGTATTCGTACGTGAAGTGATGTCGAAGGATCAGGTAATCAAAATCGCGAAACAGCCACTTTCGTATGGCGGATGCTTTGTGCTGGAAGCAGCCTAGCTATGAAAACAGCTATGGACACAGAGTACTGTTGAAAACTGCGTGCTGACACAGAACGCTACGTAGTGGGCGGATTGTTCGTGACACGATAACATTTGCACTACACACGGTCGAAATACTGTCACACAACTCAAGCAGCTCTTTCAGCATTCACATACAATTGTGTTCAGCACAGCGCATGTTGTAGGTGTCAGATTAAGAAACCTCTTTGAGAATATGGTCCAGCTAAGATGCTGCAACTAGCAAGTGCGGCAAGATCTCAGTAGGTGGCGGGGTGCAGACTTGCTTACTTGTGCGGCCTGTTGGTCTAGGGGTATGATTCCTGCTTTGGGTGCAGGAGGTCCTTGGTTCAAATCCCGGACAGGCCCTACTTTTCACTTTCACGACAACCCAGCAATACGATAAACTTGCGAGTCTCTGAAAGTAAGCCATGGAGCAGGAGAAACTGCATGTCGGGCAACGGGCCAATGAGACTCTCAGGTGCGTCTTATGGAAGGCAATCTACGTGGCAGGATTAAGCCGTCTCCGCTTACTTATATCTATACGTAAAGACTGGCACGTACAACGATTCTATTCGATCCCCAGGAACTAGTACATCGCATGCAAGTTTTGTAAATGCATGCGCATGCAGCACCCAAAACGGTGAGATGTCTTTCCTGCGGGGAGGAACAGCCTTCTCGCAGTTGAACCCCTTACGTCCCGTTATTAATCCTAGTAGCAAAAGCATAAGCATTTGGAGCGCTCCCCATTCACGTGTGAACTGCTATTAACATTTTGCATTTCATGATCCTAGTTAAATTTCTACATATACAATTCCAACCACCGGCTCGTACACATTTCTAGAAACGATCGCAAAACACAGCGTCAGGTTCCGCCGAGACTCGAACTCGGATCGCTGGATTCAAAGTCCAGAGTGCTAACCATTACACCATGGAACCGGATGCCTGTAGCCCTCTTAAATTCAGTGGTATCATTTAATTAAGCCCATAAGATGCGATGTTATTACACGTATGGTCCTCAGGAAGTGTTTGCGTGGCTAATGAAGCAACCAAGTAGGCTGGAAGTGGAAGGAGCACCTTCGAATGTAGCGAGAATTCTTGCCAGTATTCGTACATGATGTGATGTCGAAGGATCAGGTAATCAAAATCGCGAAACAGCCACTTTCGTATGGCGGATTCTTTGTGCTGGAAGCAGCCTAGCTATGAAAACAGCTATGGACACAGAGTACTGTCGAAAACTGCGTGCTGACGCAGAACGCTACGTAGTGGGCGGATTGTTCGTGACACGATAACATTTGCACTACACACGGTCGAAATACTGTCACACAACTGAAGCAGCTCTTTCAGCATTCACATACACTGGTGTTCAGCACAGCGCATGTTGTAGGTGTCAGATTAAGAAACCTCTTTGAGAATATGGTCCAGCTAGGATGCTGCAACTAGCAAGTGCGGCAAGATCTCAGTAGGTGGCGGGGTGCAGACTTGCTTACTTGTGCGGCCTGTTGGTCTAGGGGTATGATTCCTGCTTTGGGTGCAGGAGGTCCCGGGTTCAAATCCCGGACAGGCCCTACTTTTCACTTTCGCGACAACCCAGCACTACGATAAACTTGCGAGTCTCTGAAAGTAAGCCATGCAGCAGGACAAACTGCATGTCGGGCCACCGGCCCATGAGACTCTCAGGTGCGTCTTATGGAAAGCAATCTACGTGGCAGGATTAAGCCGTCTCCGCTTACTTATATCTATACGTAAAGACTGGCACGTACAACGATTCTATTCGTTCCCCAGGAACTAGTACATCGCATGCAAGTTTTGTAAATGCATGCACATGCAGCACCCAAAACGGTGAGATGTCTTTCCTGCGGGGAGGAACAGCCTTCTCGCAGTTGAACCCCTTACGTCCCGTTATTAATCCTAGTAGCAAAAGCATAAGCATTTGGAGCGCTCCCCATTCACGCGTGGACTGCTATTAACATTTTGCATTTCATGATCCTAGTTAAATTTCTGCATATACAATTCCAACCACCGGCTCGTACACATTTCTAGAAACGATTGCAAAACACAGCGTCAGGTTCTACCGAGACTCGAACTCGGATCGCTGGATTCAAAGTCCAGAGTGCTAACCACTACACCATGGAACCGGATGCCTGCAGCGCTCTTAAATTCAGTGGTATCATGTAATTAAGCCCATAAGATGCGATGTCATTACACGTATGGTCCTCAGGAAGTGTTTGCGTGGCTAATGAAGCAACCAAGTAGGCTGGAAGTGGAAGGAGCACCTTCGAATGTAGCGAGAATTCTTGCCAGTATTCGTACATGAAGTGATGTCGAAGGATCAGGTAATCAAAATCGCGAAACAGCCACTTTCGTATGGCGGATGCTTTGTGCTGGAAGCAGCCTAGCTATGAAAACAGCTATGGACACAGAGTACTGTCGAAAACTACGTGCTGACTCAGAACGCTACGTAGTGGGCGGATTGTTCGTGACACGATAACATTTGCACTACACACGGTCGAAATACTGTCACACAACTCAAGCAGCTCTTTCAGCATTCACATACACTGGTGTTCAGCACAGCGCATGTTGTAGGTGTCAGATTAAGAAACCTCTTTGAGAATATGGTCCAGCTAGGATGCTGCAACTAGCAAGTGCGGCAAGATCTCAGTAGGTGGCGGGGTGCAGACTTGCTTACTTGTGCGGCCTGTTGGTCTAGGGGTATGATTCCTGCTTTGGGTGCAGGAGGTCCCGGGTTCAAATCCCGGACAGGCCCTACTTTTCACTTTCGCGACAACCCAGCACTACGATAAACTTGCGAGTCTCTGAAAGTAAGCCATGGAGCAGGAGAAACTGCATGTCGGGCCACGGGCCCATGAGACTCTCAGGTGCGTCTTATGGAAGGCAATCTACGTGGCAGGATTAAGCCGTCTCCGCTTACTTATATCTATACGTAAAGACTGGCACGTACAACGATTCTATTCGATCCCCAGGAACTAGTACATCGCATGCAAGTTTTGTAAATGCATGCGCATGCAGCACCCAAAACGGTGAGATGTCTTTCCTGCGGGGAGGAACAGCCTTCTCGCAGTTGAACCCCTTACGTCCCGTTATTAATCCTAGTAGCAAAAGCATAAGCATTTGGAGCGCTCCCCATTCACGTGTGGACTGCTATTAACATTTTGCATTTCATGATCCTAGTTAAATTTCTGCATATACAATTCCAACCACCGGCTCGTACACATTTCTAGAAACGATCGCAAAACACAGCGTCAGGTTCCACCGAGACTCGAACTCGGATCGCTGGATTCAAAGTCCAGAGTGCTAACCATTACACCATGGAACCGGATGCCTGTAGCGCTCTTAAATTCAGTGGTATCATGTAATTAAGTCCATAAGATGCGATGTCATTACACGTACGGTCCTCAGGAAGTGTTTGCGTGGCTAATGAAGCAACCAAGTAGGCTGGAAGTGGAAGGAGCACCTTCGAATGTAGCGAGAATTCTTGCCAGTATTCGTACATGAAGTGATGTCGAAGGATCAGGTAATCAAAATCGCGAAACAGCCACTTTCGTATGGCGGATGCTTTGTGCTGGAAGCAGCCTAGCTATGAAAACAGCTATGGACACAGAGTACTGTCGAAAACTGCGTGCTGACACAGAACGCTACGTAGTGGGCGGATTGTTCGTGACACGATAACATTTGCACTACACACGGTCGAAATACTGTCACACAACTCAAGCAGCTCTTTCAGCATTCACATACACTGGTGTTCAGCACAGCGCATGTCGTAGGTGTCAGATTAAGAAACCTCTTTGAGAATATGGTCCAGCTAGGATGCTGCAACTAGCAAGTGCGGCAAGATCTCAGTAGGTGGCGGGGTGCAGACTTGCTTACTCGTGCGGCCTGTTGGTCTAGGGGTATGATTCCTGCTTTGGGTGCAGGAGGTCCCGGGTTCAAATCCCGGACAGGCCCTACTTTTCACTTTCGCGACAACCCAGCACTACGATAAACTTGCGAGTCTCTGAAAGTAAGCCACGCAGCAGGACAAACTGCATGTCGGGCCACCGGCCCATGAGACTCTCAGGTGCGCTTTATGGAAGGCAATCTACGTGGCAGGATTAAGCCGTCTCCGCTTACTTATATCTATACGTAAAGACTGGCACGTACAACGATTCTATTCGTTCCCCAGGAACTAGTACATCGCATGCAAGTTTGGTAAATGCATGCGCATGCAGCACCCAAAACGGTGAGATGTCTTTCCTGCGGGGAGGAACAGCTGAGGTCGTCTTCTCGCAGTTGAACCCCTTACGTCCCGTTATTAATCCTAGTAGCAAAAGCATAAGCATTTGGAGCGCTCCCCATTCACGTGTGGACTGCTATTAACATTTTGCATTTCATGATCCTAGTTAAATTTCTGCATATACAATTCCAACCACCGGCTCGTACACATTTCTAGAAACGATCGCAAAACACAGCGTCAGGTTCCACCGAGACTCGAACTCGGATCGCTGGATTCAAAGTCCAGAGTGCTAACCATTACACCATGGAACCGGATGCCTGTAGCGCTCTTAAATTCAGTGGTATCATGTAATTAAGCCCATAAGATGCGATGTCATTACACGTATGGTCCTCAGGAAGTGTTTGCGTGGCTAATGAAGCAACCAAGTAGGCTGGAAGTGGAAGGAGCACCTTCGAATGTAGCGAGAATTCTTGCCAGTATTCGTACATGAAGTGATGTCGAAGGATCAGGTAATCAAAATCGCGAAACAGCCACTTTCGTATGGCGGATGCTTTGTGCTGGAAGCAGCCTAGCTATGAAAACAGCTATGGACACAGAGTACTGTCGAAAACTGCGTGCTGACACAGAACGCTACGTAGTGGGCGGATTGTTCGTGACACGATATCATTTGCACTACACACGGTCGAAATACTGTCACACAACTCAAGCAGCTCTTTCAGCATTCACATACACTGGTGTTCAGCACAGCGCATGTCGTAGGTGTCAGATTAAGAAACCTCTTTGAGAATATGGTCCAGCTAGGATGCTGCAACTAGCAAGTGCGGCAAGATCTCAGTAGGTGGCGGGGTGCAGACTTGCTTACTTGTGCGGCCTGTTGGTCTAGGGGTATGATTCCTGCTTTGGATGCAGGAGGTCCCGGGTTCAAATCCCGGACAGGCCCTACTTTTCACTTTCGCGACAACCCAGCACTACGATAAACTTGCGAGTCTCTGAAAGTAAGCCATGCAGCAGGACAAACTGCATGTCGGGCCACCGGCCCATGAGACTCTCAGGTATGTCTTATGGAAAGCAATTTACGTGGCAGGATTAAGCCGTCTCCGCTTACTTATATCTATACGTAAAGACTGGCACGTACAACGATTCTATTCGTTCCCCAGGAACTAGTACATCGCATGCAAGTTTGGTAAATGCATGCGCATGCAGCACCCAAAACGGTGAGATGTCTTTCCTGCGGGGAGGAACAGCTGAGGTCGTCTTCTCGCAGTTGAGCCCCTTACGTCCCGTTATTAATCCTAGTAGCAAAAGCATAAGCATTTGGAGCGCTCCCCATTCACGTGTGGACTGCTATTAACATTTTGCATTTCATGATCCTAGTTAAATTTCTGCATATACAATTCCAACCACCGGCTCGTACACATTTCTAGAAACGATCGCAAAACACAGCGTCAGGTTTCACCGAGACTCGAACTCGGATCGCTGGATTCAAAGTCCAGAGTGCTAACCATTACACCATGGAACCGGATGCCTGTAGCGCTCTTAAATTCAGTGGTATCATGTAATTAAGCCCATAAGATGCGATGTCATTACACGTATGGTCCTCAGGAAGTGTTTGCGTGGCTAATGAAGCAACCAAGTAGGCTGGAAGTGGAAGGAGCACCTTCGAATGTAGCGAGAATTCTTGCCAGTATTCGTACATGAAGTGATGTCGAAGGATCAGGTAATCAAAATCGCGAAACAGCCACTTTCGTATGGCGGATGCTTTGTGCTGGAAGCAGCCTAGCTATGAAAACAGCTATGGACACAGAGTACTGTCGAAAACTGCGTGCTGACACAGAACGCTACGTAGTGGGCGGATTGTTCGTGACACGATAACATTTGCACTACACACGGTCGAAATACTGTCACACAACTCAAGCAGCTCTTTCAGCATTCACATACACTGGTGTTCAGCACAGCGCATGTCGTAGGTGTCAGATTAAGAAACCTCTTTGAGAATATGGTCCAGCTAGGATGCTGCAACTAGCAAGTGCGGCAAGATCTCAGTAGGTGGCGGGGTGCAGACTTGCTTACTTGTGCGGCCTGTTGGTCTAGGGGTATGATTCCTGCTGTGGGTGCAGGAGGTCCCGGGTTCAAATCCCGGACAGGCCCTACTTTTCACTTTCGCGACAACCCAGCACTACGATAAACTTGCGAGTCTCTGAAAGTAAGCCATGCAGCAGGACAAACTGCATGTCGGGCCACCGGCCCATGAGACTCTCAGGTATGTCTTATGGAAAGCAATTTACGTGGCAGGATTAAGCCGTCTCCGCTTACTTATATCTATACGTAAAGACTGGCACGTACAACGATTCTATTCGTTCCCCAGGAACTAGTACATCGCATGCAAGTTTGGTAAATGCATGCGCATGCAGCACCCAAAACGGTGAGATGTCTTTCCTGCGGGGAGGAACAGCTGAGGTCGTCTTCTCGCAGTTGAGCCCCTTACGTCCCGTTATTAATCCTAGTAGCAAAAGCATAAGCATTTGGAGCGCTCCCCATTCACGTGTGGACTGCTATTAACATTTTGCATTTCATGATCCTAGTTAAATTTCTGCAAATACAATTCCAACCACCGGCTCGTACACATTTCTAGAAACGATCGCAAAACACAGCGTCAGGTTCCACCGAGACTCGAACTCGGATCGCTGGATTCAAAGTCCAGAGTGCTAACCATTACACCATGGAACCGGATGCCTGTAGCGCTCTTAAATTCAGTGGTATCATGTAATTAAGCCCATAAGATGCGATGTCATTACACGTATGGTCCTCAGGAAGTGTTTGCGTGGCTAATGAAGCAACCAAGTAGGCTGGAAGTGGAAGGAGCACCTTCGAATGTAGCGAGAATTCTTGCCAGTATTCGTACATGAAGTGATGTCGAAGGATCAGGTAATCAAAATCGCGAAACAGCCACTTTCGTATGGCGGATGCTTTGTGCTGGAAGCAGCCTAGCTATGAAAACAGCTATGGACACAGAGTACTGTCGAAAACTACGTGCTGACTCAGAACGCTACGTAGTGGGCGGATTGTTCGTGACACGATAACATTTGCACTACACACGGTCGAAATACTGTCACACAACTCAAGCAGCTCTTTCAGCATTCACATACACTGGTGTTCAGCACAGCGCATGTTGTAGGTGTCAGATTAAGAAACCTCTTTGAGAATATGGTCCAGCTAGGATGCTGCAACTAGCAAGTGCGGCAAGATCTCAGTAGGTGGCGGGGTGCAGACTTGCTTACTTGTGCGGCCTGTTGGTCTAGGGGTATGATTCCTGCTTTGGGTGCAGGAGGTCCCGGGTTCAAATCCCGGACAGGCCCTACTTTTCACTTTCGCGACAACCCAGCACTACGATAAACTTGCGAGTCTCTGAAAGTAAGCCATGCAGCAGGACAAACTGCATGTCGGGCCACCGGCCCATGAGACTCTCAGGTGCGTCTTATGGAAAGCAATCTACGTGGCAGGATTAAGCCGTCTCAGCTTACTTATATCTATACGTAAAGACTGGCACGTACAACGATTCTATTCGTTCCCCAGGAACTAGTACATCGCATGCAAGTTTGGTAAATGCATGCGCATGCAGCACCCAAAACGGTGAGATGTCTTTCCTGCGGGGAGGAACAGCTGAGGTCGTCTTCTCGCAGTTGAGCCCCTTACGTCCCGTTATTAATCCTAGTAGCAAAAGCATAAGCATTTGGAGCGCTCCCCATTCACGTGTGGACTGCTATTAACATTTTGCATTTCATGATCCTAGTTAAATTTCTGCAAATACAATTCCAACCACCGGCTCGTACACATTTCTAGAAACGATCGCAAAACACAGCGTCAGGTTCCACCGAGACTCGAACTCGGATCGCTGGATTCAAAGTCCAGAGTGCTAACCATTACACCATGGAACCGGAAGCCTGTAGCGCTCTTAAATTCAGTGGTATCATGTAATTAAGCCCATAAGATGCGATGTCATTACACGTATGGTCCTCAGGAAGTGTTTGCGTGGCTAATGAAGCAACCAAGTAGGCTGGAAGTGGAAGGAGCACCTTCGAATGTAGCGAGAATTCTTGCCAGTATTCGTACATGAAGTGATGTCGAAGGATCAGGTAATCAAAATCGCGAAACAGCCACTTTCGTATGGCGGATGCTTTGTGCTGGAAGCAGCCTAGCTATGAAAACAGCTATGGACACAGAGTACTGTCGAAAACTACGTGCTGACTCAGAACGCTACGTAGTGGGCGGATTGTTCGTGACACGATAACATTTGCACTACACACGGTCGAAATACTGTCACACAACTCAAGCAGCTCTTTCAGCATTCACATACACTGGTGTTCAGCACAGCGCATGTTGTAGGTGTCAGATTAAGAAACCTCTTTGAGAATATGGTCCAGCTAGGATGCTGCAACTAGCAAGTGCGGCAAGATCTCAGTAGGTGGCGGGGTGCAGACTTGCTTACTTGTGCGGCCTGTTGGTCTAGGGGTATGATTCCTGCTTTGGGTGCAGGAGGTCCCGGGTTCAAATCCCGGACAGGCCCTACTTTTCACTTTCGCGACAACCCAGCACTACGATAAACTTGCGAGTCTCTGAAAGTAAGCCATGGAGCAGGAGAAACTGCATGTCGGGCCACGGGCCCATGAGACTCTCAGGTGCGTCTTATGGAAGGCAATCTACGTGGCAGGATTAAGCCGTCTCCGCTTACTTATATCTATACGTAAAGACTGGCACGTACAACGATTCTATTCGATCCCCAGGAACTAGTACATCGCATGCAAGTTTTGTAAATGCATGCGCTTGCAGCACCCAAAACGGTGAGATGTCTTTCCTGCGGGGAGGAACAGCCTTCTCGCAGTTGAACCCCTTACGTCCCGTTATTAATCCTAGTAGCAAAAGCATAAGCATTTGGAGCGCTCCCCATTCACGTGTGGACTGCTATTAACATTTTGCATTTCATGATCCTAGTTAAATTTCTGCATATACAATTCCAACCACCGGCTCGTACACATTTCTAGAAACGATCGCAAAACACAGCGTCAGGTTCCACCGAGACTCGAACTCGGATCGCTGGATTCAAAGTCCAGAGTGCTAACCATTACACCATGGAACCGGATGCCTGTAGCGCTCTTAAATTCAGTGGTATCATGTAATTAAGCCCATAAGATGCGATGTCATTACACGTATGGTCCTCAGGAAGTGTTTGCGTGGCTAATGAAGCAACCAAGTAGGCTGGAAGTGGAAGGAGCACCTTCGAATGTAGCGAGAATTCTTGCCAGTATTCGTACATGAAGTGATGTCGAAGGATCAGGTAATCAAAATCGCGAAACAGCCACTTTCGTATGGCGGATGCTTTGTGCTGGAAGCAGCCTAGCTATGAAAACAGCTATGGACACAGAGTACTGTCGAAAACTGCGTGCTGACACAGAACGCTACGTAGTGGGCGGATTGTTCGTGACACGATAACATTTGCACTACACACGGTCGAAATACTGTCACACAACTCAAGCAGCTCTTTCAGCATTCACATACACTGGTGTTCAGCACAGCGCATGTCGTAGGTGTCAGATTAAGAAACCTCTTTGAGAATATGGTCCAGCTAGGATGCTGCAACTAGCAAGTGCGGCAAGATCTCAGTAGGTGGCGGGGTGCAGACTTGCTTACTTGTGCGGCCTGTTGGTCTAGGGGTATGATTCCTGCTGTGGGTGCAGGAGGTCCCGGGTTCAAATCCCGGACAGGCCCTACTTTTCACTTTCGCGACAACCCAGCACTACGATAAACTTGCGAGTCTCTGAAAGTAAGCCATGCAGCAGGACAAACTGCATGTCGGGCCACCGGCCCATGAGACTCTCAGGTGCGTCTTATGGAAAGCAATCTACGTGGCAGGATTAAGCCGTCTCAGCTTACTTATATCTATACGTAAAGACTGGCACGTACAACGATTCTATTCGTTCCCCAGGAACTAGTACATCGCATGCAAGTTTGGTAAATGCATGCGCATGCAGCACCCAAAACGGTGAGATGTCTTTCCTGCGGGGAGGAACAGCTGAGGTCGTCTTCTCGCAGTTGAGCCCCTTACGTCCCGTTATTAATCCTAGTAGCAAAAGCATAAGCATTTGGAGCGCTCCCCATTCACGTGTGGACTGCTATTAACATTTTGCATTTCATGATCCTAGTTAAATTTCTGCAAATACAATTCCAACCACCGGCTCGTACACATTTCTAGAAACGATCGCAAAACACAGCGTCAGGTTCCACCGAGACTCGAACTCGGATCGCTGGATTCAAAGTCCAGAGTGCTAACCATTACACCATGGAACCGGATGCCTGTAGCGCTCTTAAATTCAGTGGTATCATGTAATTAAGCCCATAAGATGCGATGTCATTACACGTATGGTCCTCAGGAAGTGTTTGCGTGGCTAATGAAGCAACCAAGTAGGCTGGAAGTGGAAGGAGCACCTTCGAATGTAGCGAGAATTCTTGCCAGTATTCGTACATGAAGTGATGTCGAAGGATCAGGTAATCAAAATCGCGAAACAGCCACTTTCGTATGGCGGATGCTTTGTGCTGGAAGCAGCCTAGCTATGAAAACAGCTATGGACACAGAGTACTGTCGAAAACTGCGTGCTGACACAGAACGCTACGTAGTGGGCGGATTGTTCGTGACACGATAACATTTGCACTACACACGGTCGAAATACTGTCACACAACTCAAGCAGCTCTTTCAGCATTCACATACACTGGTGTTCAGCACAGCGCATGTCGTAGGTGTCAGATTAAGAAACCTCTTTGAGAATATGGTCCAGCTAGGATGCTGCAACTAGCAAGTGCGGCAAGATCTCAGTAGGTGGCGGGGTGCAGACTTGCTTACTTGTGCGGCCTGTTGGTCTAGGGGTATGATTCCTGCTGTGGGTGCAGGAGGTCCCGGGTTCAAATCCCGGACAGGCCCTACTTTTCACTTTCGCGACAACCCAGCACTACGATAAACTTGCGAGTCTCTGAAAGTAAGCCATGCAGCAGGACAAACTGCATGTCGGGCCACCGGCCCATGAGACTCTCAGGTGCGTCTTATGGAAAGCAATCTACGTGGCAGGATTAAGCCGTCTCCGCTTACTTATATCTATACGTAAAGACTGGCACGTACAACGATTCTATTCGTTCCCCAGGAACTAGTACATCGCATGCAAGTTTGGTAAATGCATGCGCATGCAGCACCCAAAACGGTGAGATGTCTTTCCTGCGGGGAGGAACAGCTGAGGTCGTCTTCTCGCAGTTGAGCCCCTTACGTCCCGTTATTAATCCTAGTAGCAAAAGCATAAGCATTTGGAGCGCTCCCCATTCACGTGTGGACTGCTATTAACATTTTGCATTTCATGATCCTAGTTAAATTTCTGCATATACAATTCCAACCACCGGCTCGTACACATTTCTAGAAACGATCGCAAAACACAGCGTCAGGTTCCACCGAGACTCGAACTCGGATCGCTGGATTCAAAGTCCAGAGTGCTAACCATTACACCATGGAACCGGATGCCTGTAGCGCTCTTAAATTCAGTGGTATCATGTAATTAAGCCCATAAGATGCGATGTCATTACACGTATGGTCCTCAGGAAGTGTTTGCGTGGCTAATGAAGCAACCAAGTAGGCTGGAAGTGGAAGGAGCACCTTCGAATGTAGCGAGAATTCTTGCCAGTATTCGTACATGAAGTGATGTCGAAGGATCAGGTAATCAAAATCGCGAAACAGCCACTTTCGTATGGCGGATGCTTTGTGCTGGAAGCAGCCTAGCTATGAAAACAGCTATGGACACAGAGTACTGTCGAAAACTGCGTGCTGACACAGAACGCTACGTAGTGGGCGGATTGTTCGTGACACGATAACATTTGCACTACACACGGTCGAAATACTGTCACACAACTCAAGCAGCTCTTTCAGCATTCACATACACTGGTGTTCAGCACAGCGCATGTCGTAGGTGTCAGATTAAGAAACCTCTTTGAGAATATGGTCCAGCTAGGATGCTGCAACTAGCAAGTGCGGCAAGATCTCAGTAGGTGGCGGGGTGCAGACTTGCTTACTTGTGCGGCCTGTTGGTCTAGGGGTATGATTCCTGCTTTGGGTGCAGGAGGTCCCGGGTTCAAATCCCGGACAGGCCCTACTTTTCACTTTCGCGACAACCCAGCACTACGATAAACTTGCGAGTCTCTGAAAGTAAGCCATGCAGCAGGACAAACTGCATGTCGGGCCACCGGCCCATGAGACTCTCAGGTGTGTCTTATGGAAAGCAATCTACGTGGCAGGATTAAGCCGTCTCCGCTTACTTATATCTATACGTAAAGACTGGCACGTACAACGATTCTATTCGTTCCCCAGGAACTAGTACATCGCATGCAAGTTTGGTAAATGCATGCGCATGCAGCACCCAAAACGGTGAGATGTCTTTCCTGCGGGGAGGAACAGCTGAGGTCGTCTTCTCGCAGTTGAGCCCCTTACGTCCCGTTATTAATCCTAGTAACAAAAGCATAAGCATTTGGAGCGCTCCCCATTCACGTGTGGACTGCTATTAACATTTTGCAATTCATGATCCTAGTTAAATTTCTGCATATACAATTCCAACCACCGGCTCGTACACATTTCTAGAAACGATCGCAAAACACAGCGTCAGGTTCCACCGAGACTCGAACTCGGATCGCTGGATTCAAAGTCCAGAGTGCTAACCTTTACACCATGGAACCGGATGCCTGTAGCGCTCTTAAATTCAGTGGTATCATGTAATTAAGCCCATAAGATGCGATGTCATTACACGTATGGTCCTCAGGAAGTGTTTGCGTGGCTAATGAAGCAACCAAGTAGGCTGGAAGTGGAAGGAGCACCTTCGAATGTAGCGAGAATTCTTGCCAGTATTCGTACATGAAGTGATGTCGAAGGATCAGGTAATCAAAATCGCGAAACAGGCACTTTCGTATGGCGGATGCTTTGTGCTGGAAGCAGCCTAGCTATGAAAACAGCTATGGACACAGAGTACTGTCGAAAACTGCGTGCTGACACAGAACGCTACGTAGTGGGCGGATTGTTCGTGACACGATAACATTTGCACTACACACGGTCGAAATACTGTCACACAACTCAAGCAGCTCTTTCAGCATTCACATACACTGGTGTTCAGCACAGCGCATGTCGTAGGTGTCAGATTAAGAAACCTCTTTGAGAATATGGTCCAGCTAGGATGCTGCAACTAGCAAGTGCGGCAAGATCTCAGTAGGTGGCGGGGTGCAGACTTGCTTACTTGTGCGGCCTGTTGGTCTAGGGGTATGATTCCTGCTTTGGGTGCAGGAGGTCCCGGGTTCAAATCCCGGTCAGGCCCTACTTTTCACTTTCGCGACAACCCAGCACTACGATAAACTTGCGAGTCTCTGAAAGTAAGCCATGCAGCAGGACAAACTGCATGTCGGGCCACCGGCCCATGAGACTCTCAGGTGCGTCTTATGGAAAGCAATCTACGTGGCAGGATTAAGCCGTCTCCGCTTACTTATATCTATACGTAAAGACTGGCAGGTACAACGATTCTATTCGTTCCCCAGGAACTAGTACATCGCATGCAAGTTTGGTAAATGCATGCGCATGCAGCACCCAAAACGGTGAGATGTCTTTCCTGCGGGGAGGAACAGCTGAGGTCGTCTTCTCGCAGTTGAGCCCCTTACGTCCCGTTATTAATCGTAGTAGCAAAAGCATAAGCATTTGGAGCGCTCCCCATTCACGTGTGGACTGCTATTAACATTTTGCATTTCATGATCCTAGTTAAATTTCTGCATATACAATTCCAACCACCGGCTCGTACACATTTCTAGAAACGATCGCAAAACACAGCGTCAGGTTCCACCGAGACTCGAACTCGGATCGCTGGGTTCAAAGTCCAGAGTGCTATTCATTACACCATGGAACCGGATGCCTGTAGCGCTCTTAAATTCAGTGGTATCATGTAATTAAGCCCATAAGATGCGATGTCATTACACGTATGGTCCTCAGGAAGTGTTTGCGTGGCTAATGAAGCAACCAAGTAGGCTGGAAGTGGAAGGAGCACCTTCGAATGTAGCGAGGATTCTTGCCAGTATTCGTACATGAAGTGATGTCGAAGGATCAGGTAATCAAAATCGCGAAACAGCCACTTTCGTATGGCGGATGCTTTGTGCTGGAAGCAGCCTAGCTATGAAAACAGCTATGGACACAGAGTACTGTCGAAAACTGCGTGCTGACACAGAACGCTACGTAGTGGGCGGATTGTTCGTGACACGATAACATTTGCACTACACACGGTCGAAATACTGTCACACAACTCAAGCAGCTCTTTCAGCATTCACATACACTGGTGTTCAGCACAGCGCATGTCGTAGGTGTCAGATTAAGAAACCTCTTTGAGAATATGGTCCAGCTAGGATGCTGCAACTAGCAAGTGCGGCAAGATCTCAGTAGGTGGCGGGGTGCAGACTTGCTTACTTGTGCGGCCTGTTGGTCTAGGGGTATGATTCCTGCTTTGTGTGCAGGAGGTCCCGGGTTCAAATACCGGACAGGCCCTACTTTTCACTTTCGCGACAACCCAGCACTACGATAAACTTGCGAGTCTCTGAAAGTAAGCCATGCAGCAGGACAAACTGCATGTCGGGCAACCGGCCCATGAGACTCTCAGGTGCGTCTTATGGAAAGCAATCTACGTGGCAGGATTAAGCCGTCTCCGCTTACTTATATCTATACGTAAAGACTGGCACGTACAACGATTCTATTCGTTCCCCAGGAACTAGTACATCGCATGCAAGTTTGGTAAATGCATGCACATGCAGCACCCAAAACGGTGAGATGTCTTTCCTGCGGGGAGGAACAGCTGAGGTCGTCTTCTCGCAGTTGAGCCCCTTACGTCCCGTTATTAATCGTAGTAGCAAAAGCATAAGCATTTGGAGCGCTCCCCATTCACGTGTGGACTGCTATTAACATTTTGCATTTCATGATCCTAGTTAAATTTCTGCATATACAATTCCAACCACCGGCTCGTACACATTTCTAGAAACGATCGCAAAACACAGCGTCAGGTTCCACCGAGACTCGAACTCGGATCGCTGGATTCAAAGTCCAGAGTGCTAACCATTACACCATGGAACCGGATGCCTGTAGCGCTCTTAAATTCAGTGGTATCATGTAATTAAGCCGATAAGATGCGATGTTATTACACGTATGGTCCTGAGGAAGTGTTTGCGTGGCTAATGAAGCAACCAAGTAGGCTGGAAGTGGAAGGAGCACCTTCGAATGTAGCGAGAATTCTTGCCAGTATTCGTACATGAAGTGATGTCGAAGGATCAGGTAATCAAAATCGCGAAACAGCCACTTTCGTATGGCGGATGCTTTGTGCTGGAAGCAGCCTAGCTATGAAAACAGCTATGGACACAGAGTACTATCGAAAACTGCGTGCTGACACAGAACGCTACGTAGTGGGCGGACTGTTCGTGACACGATAACATTTGCACTACACACGGTCGAAATACTGTCACACAACTCAAGCAGCTCTTTCAGCATTCACATACACTGGTGTTCAGCACAGCGCATGTTGTAGGTGTCAGATTAAGAAAACTCTTTGAGAATATGGTCCAGCTAGGATGCTGCAACTAGCAAGTGCGGCAAGATCTCAGTAGGTGGCGGGGTGCAGATTTGCTTACTTGTGCGGCCTGTTGGTCTAGGTGTATGATTCCTGCTTTGGGTGCAGGAGGTCCCGGGTTCAAATCCCGGACAAGCCCTACTTTTCACTTTCGCGACAACCCAGCACTACGATAAACTTGCGAGTCTCTGAAAGTAAGCCATGCAGCAGGACAAACTGCATGTCGGGCCACCGGCCCATGAGACTCTCAGGTGCGTCTTATGGAAAGCAATCTACGTGGCAGGATTGAGCCGTCTCCGCTTACTTATATCTATACGTAAAGACTGGCACGTACAACGATTCTATCCGTTCCCCAGGAACTAGTACATCGCATGCAAGTTTGGTAAATGCATGCGCATGCAGCACCCAAAACGGTGAGATGTCTTTCCTGCGGGGAGGAACAGCTGAGGTCGTCTTCTCGCAGTTGAGCCCCTTACGTCCCGTTATTAATCCTAGTAGCAAAAGCATAAGCATTTGGAGCGCTCCCCATTCACGTGTGGACTGCTATTAACATTTTGCATTTCATGATCCTAGTTAAATTTCTGCATATACAATTCCAACCACCGGCTCGTACACATTTCTAGAAACGATCGCAAAACACAGCGTCAGGTTCCACCGAGACTCGAACTCGGATCGCTGGATTCAAAGTCCAGAGTGCTAACCATTACACCATGGAACCGGATGCCTGTAGCGCTCTTAAATTCAGTGGTATCATGTAATTAAGCCCATAAGATGCGATGTCATTACACGTATGGTCCTCAGGAAGTGTTTGCGTGGCTAATGAAGCAACCAAGTAGGCTGGAAGTGGAAGGAGCACCTTCGAATGTAGCGAGAATTCTTGCCAGTATTCGTACATGAAGTGATGTCGAAGGATCAGGTAATCAAAATCGCGAAACAGCCACTTTCGTATGGCGGATGCTTTGTGCTGGAAGCAGCCTAGCTATGAAAACAGCTATGGACACAGAGTACTGTCGAAAACTGCGTGCTGACACAGAACGCTACGTAGTGGGCGTATTGTTCGTGACACGATAACATTTGCACTACACACGGTCGAAATACTGTCACACAACTCAAGCAGCTCTTTCAGCATTCACATACACTGGTGTTCAGCACAGCGCATGTCGTAGGTGTCAGATTAAGAAACCTCTTTGAGAATATGGTCCAGCTAGGATGCTGCAACTAGCAAGTGCGGCAAGATCTCAGTAGGTGGCGGGGTGCAGACTTGCTTACTTGTGCGGCCTGTTGGTCTAGGGGTATGATTCCTGCTTTGGGTGCAGGAGGTCCCGGGTTCAAATCCCGGACAGGCCTTACTTTTCACTTTCGCGACAACCCAGCACTACGATAAACTTGCGAGTCTCCGAAAGTAAGCCATGCAGCAGGACAAACTGCATGTCGGGCCACCGGCCCATGAGACTCTCAGTTGCGCTTTATGGAAGGCAATCTACGTGGCAGGATTAAGCCGTCTCCGCTTACTTATATCTATACGTAAAGACTGGCACGTACAACGATTCTATTCGTTCCCCAGGAACTAGTACATCGCATGCAAGTTTGGTAAATGCATGCGCATGCAGCACCCAAAACGGTGAGATGTCTTTCCTGCGGGGAGGAACAGCTGAGGTCGTCTTCTCGCAGTTGAGCCCCTTACGTCCCGTTATTAATCGTAGTAGCAAAAGCATAAGCATTTGGAGCGCTCCCCATTCACGTGTGGACTGCTATTAACATTTTGCATTTCATGATCCTAGTTAAATTTCTGCATATACAACTCCAACCACCGGCTCGTACACATTTCTAGAAACGATCGCAAAACACAGCGTCAGGTTCCACCGAGACTCGAACTCGGATCGCTGGATTCAAAGTCCAGAGTGCTAACCATTACACCATGGAACCGGATGCCTGTAGCGCTCTTAAATTCAGTGGTATCATGTAATTAAGCCCATAAGATGCGATGTCATTACACGTATGGTCCTCAGGAAGTGTTTGCGTGGCTAATGAAGCAACCAAGTAGGCTGGAAGTGGAAGGAGCACCTTCGAATGTAGCGAGAATTCTTGCCAGTATTCGTACATGAAGTGATGTCGAAGGATCAGGTAATCAAAATCGCGAAACAGCCACTTTCGTATGGCGGATGCTTTGTGCTGGAAGCAGCCTAGCTATGAAAACAGCTATGGACACAGAGTACTGTCGAAAACTGCGTGCTGACACAGAACGCTACGTAGTGGGCGGATTGTTCGTGACACGATAACATTTGCACTACACACGGTCGAAATACTGTCACACAACTCAAGCAGCTCTTTCAGCATTCACATACACTGGTGTTCAGCACAGCGCATGTCGTAGGTGTCAGATTAAGAAACCTCTTTGAGAATATGGTCCAGCTAGGATGCTGCAACTAGCAAGTGCGGCAAGATCTCAGTAGGTGGCGGGGTGCAGACTTGCTTACTTGGGCGGCCTGTTGGTCTAGGGGTATGATTCCTGCTTTTGGGTGCAGGAGGTCCCGGGTTCAAATCCCGGACAGGCCCTACTTTTCACTTTCGCGACAACCCAGCACTACGATAAACTTGCGAGTCTCTGAAAGTAAGCCATGCAGCAGGACAAACTGCATGTCGGGCCACCGGCCCATGAGACTCTCAGTTGCGCTTTATGGAAGGCAATCTACGTGGCAGGATTAAGCCGTCTCCGCTTACTTATATCTATACGTAAAGACTGGCACGTACAACGATTCTATTCGTTCCCCAGGAACTAGTACATCGCATGCAAGTTTGGTAAATGCATGCGCATGCAGCACCCAAAACGGTGAGATGTCTTTCCTGCGGGGAGGAACAGCTGAGGTCGTCTTCTCGCAGTTGAGCCCCTTACGTCCCGTTATTAATCGTAGTAGCAAAAGCATAAGCATTTGGAGCGCTCCCCATTCACGTGCGGACTGCTATTAACATTTTGCATTTCATGATCCTAGTTAAATTTCTGCATATACAATTCCTACCACCGGCTCGTACACATTTCTAGAAACGATCGCAAAACACAACGTCAGATTCCACCGAGACTCGAACTCGGATCGCTGGATTCAAAGTCCAGAGTGCTAACCATTACACCATGGAACCGGATGCCTGTAGCGCTCTTAAATTCAGTGGTATCATGTAATTAAGCCCATAAGATGCGATGTCATTACACGTATGGTCCTCAGGAAGTGTTTGCGTGGCTAATGAAGCAACCAAGTAGGCTGGAAGTGGAAGGAGCACCTTCGAATGTAGCGAGAATTCTTGCCAGTATTCGTACATGAAGTGATGTCGAAGGATCAGGTAATCAAAATCGCGAAACAGCCACTTTCGTATGGCGGATGCTTTGTGCTGGAAGCAGCCTAGCTATGAAAACAGCTATGGACACAGAGTACTGTCGAAAACTGCGTGCTGACACAGAACGCTACGTAGTGGGCGGATTGTTCGTGACACGATAACATTTGCACTACACACGGTCGAAATACTGTCACACAACTCAAGCAGCTCTTTCAGCATTCACATACACTGGTGTTCAGCACAGCGCATGTCGTAGGTGTCAGATTAAGAAACCTCTTTGAGAATATGGTCCAGCTAGGATGCTGCAACTAGCAAGTGCGGCAAGATCTCAGTAGGTGGCGGGGTGCAGACTTGCTACTTGTGCGGCCTGTTGGTCTAGGGGTATGATTCCTGCTTTGGGTGCAGGAGGTCCCGGGTTCAAATCCCGGACAGGCCCTACTTCTCACTTTCGCGACAACCCAGCACTACGATAAACTTGCGAGTCTCTGAAAGTAAGCCATGCAGCAGGACAAACTGCATGTCGGGCCACCGGCCCATGAGACTCTCAGGTGCGCTTTATGGAAGGCAATCTACGTGGCAGGATTAAGCCGTCTCCGCTTACTTATATCTATACGTAAAGACTGGCACGTACAACGATTCTATTCGTTCCCCAGGAACTAGTACATCGCATGCAAGTTTGGTAAATGCATGCGCATGCAGCACCCAAAACGGTGAGATGTCTTTCCTGCGAGGAGGAACAGCTGAGGTCGTCTTCTCGCAGTTGAACCCCTTACGTCCCGTTATTAATCCTAGTAGCAAAAGCATAAGCATTTGGAGCGCTCCCCATTCACGTGTGGACTGCTATTAACATTTTGCATTTCATGATCCTAGTTAAATTTCTGCATATACAATTCCAACCACCGGCTCGTACACATTTCTAGAAACGATCGCAAAACACAGCGTCAGGTTCCACCGAGACTCGAACTCGGATCGCTGGATTCAAAGTCCAGAGTGCTAACCATTACACCATGGAACCGGATGCCTGTAGCGCTCTTAAATTCAGTGGTATCATGTAATTAAGCCCATAAGATGCGATGTCATTACACGTATGGTCCTCAGGAAGTGTTTGCGTGGCTAATGAAGCAACCAAGTAGGCTGGAAGTGGAAGGAGCACCTTCGAATGTAGCGAGAATTCTTGCCAGTATTCGTACATGAAGTGATGTCGAAGGATCAGGTAATCAAAATCGCGAAACAGCCACTTTCGTATGGCGGATGCTTTGTGCTGGAAGCAGCCTAGCTATGAAAACAGCTATGGACACAGAGTACTGTCGAAAACTGCGTGCTGACACAGAACGCTACGTAGTGGGCGTATTGTTCGTGACACGATAACATTTGCACTACACACGGTCGAAATACTGTCACACAACTCAAGCAGCTCTTTCAGCATTCACATACACTGGTGTTCAGCACAGCGCATGTCGTAGGTGTCAGATTAAGAAACCTCTTTGAGAATATGGTCCAGCTAGGATGCTGCAACTAGCAAGTGCGGCAAGATCTCAGTAGGTGGCGGGGTGCAGACTTGCTTACTTGTGCGGCCTGTTGGTCTAGGGGTATGATTCCTGCTTTGGGTGCAGGAGGTCCCGGGTTCAAATCCCGGACAGGCCCTACTTTTCACTTTCGCGACAACCCAGCACTACGATAAACTTGCGAGTCTCTGAAAGTAAGCCATGCAGCAGGACAAACTGCATGTCGGGCCACCGGCCCATGAGACTCTCAGGTGCGTCTTATGGAAAGCAATCTACGTGGCAGGATTAAGCCGTCACCGCTTACTTATATCTATACGTAAAGACTGGCACGTACAACGATTCTATTCGTTCCCCAGGAACTAGTACATCGCATGCAAGTTTGGTAAATGCATGCGCATGCAGCACCCAAAACGGTGAGATGTCTTTCCTGCGGGGAGGAACAGCTGAGGTCGTCTTCTCGCAGTTGAGCCCCTTACGTCCCGTTATTAATCCTAGTAGCAAAAGCATAAGCATTTGGAGCGCTCCCCATTCACGTGTGGACTGCTATTAACATTTTGCATTTCATGATCCTAGTTAAATTTCTGCATATACAATTCCAACCACCGGCTCGTACACATTTCTAGAAACGATCGCAAAACACAGCGTCAGGTTCCACCGAGACTCGAACTCGGATCGCTGGATTCAAAGTCCAGAGTGCTAACCATTACACCATGGAACCGGATGCCTGTAGCGCTCTTAAATTCAGTGGTATCATGTAATTAAGCCCATAAGATGCGATGTCATTACACGTATGGTCCTCAGGAAGTGTTTGCGTGGCTAATGAAGCAACCAAGTAGGCTGGAAGTGGAAGGAGCACCTTCGAATGTAGCGAGAATTCTTGCCAGTATTCGTACATGAAGTGATGTCGAAGGATCAGGTAATCAAAATCGCGAAACAGCCACTTTCGTATGGCGGATGCTTTGTGCTGGAAGCAGCCTAGCTATGAAAACAGCTATGGACACAGAGTACTGTCGAAAACCGCGTGCTGACACAGAACGCTACGTAGTGGGCGTATTGTTCGTGACACGATAACATTTGCACTACACACGGTCGAAATACTGTCACACAACTCAAGCAGCTCTTTCAGCATTCACATACACTGGTGTTCAGCACAGCGCATGTCGTAGGTGTCAGATTAAGAAACCTCTTTGAGAATATGGTCCAGCTAGGATGCTGCAACTAGCAAGTGCGGCAAGATCTCAGTAGGTGGCGGGGTGCAGACTTGCTTACTTGTGCGGCCTGTTGGTCTAGGGGTATGATTCCTGTTTTGGGTGCAGGAGGTCCCGGGTTCAAATCCCGGACAGGCCCTACTTTTCACTTTCGCGACAACCCAGCACTACGATAAACTTGCGAGTCTCTGAAAGTAAGCCATGCAGCAGGACAAACTGCATGTCGGGCCACCGGCCCATGAGACTCTCAGGTGCGCTTTATGGAAGGCAATCTACGTGGCAGGATTAAGCCGTCTCCGCTTACTTATATCTATACGTAAAGACTGGCACGTACAACGATTCTATTCGTTCCCCAGGAACTAGTACATCGCATGCAAGTTTGGTAAATGCATGCGCATGCAGCACCCGAAACGGTGACATGTCTTTCCTGCGGGGAGGAACAGCTGAGGTCGTCTTCTCGCAGTTGAACCCCTTACGTCCCGTTATTAATCCTAGTAGCAAAAGCATAAGCATTTGGAGCGCTCCCCATTCACGTGTGGACTGCTATTAACATTTTGCATTTCATGATCCTAGTTAAATTTCTGCATATACAATTCCAACCACCGGCTCGTACACATTTCTAGAAACGATCGCAAAACACAGCGTCAGGTTCCACCGAGACTCGAACTCGGATCGCTGGATTCAAAGTCCAGAGTGCTAACCATTACACCATGGAACCGGATGCCTGTAGCGCTCTTAAATTCAGTGGTATCATGTAATTAAGCCCATAAGATGCGATGTCATTACACGTATGGTCCTCAGGAAGTGTTTGCGTGGCTAATGAAGCAACCAAGTAGGCTGGAAGTGGAAGGAGCACCTTCGAATGTAGCGAGAATTCTTGCCAGTATTCGTACATGAAGTGATGTCGAAGGATCAGGTAATCAAAATCGCGAAACAGCCACTTTCGTATGGCGGATGCTTTGTGCTGGAAGCAGCCTAGCTATGAAAACAGCTATGGACACAGAGTACTGTCGAAAACTGCGTGCTGACACAGAACGCTACGTAGTGGGCGGATTGTTCGTGACACGATAACATTTGCACTACACACGGTCGAAATACTGTCACACAACTCAAGCAGCTCTTTCAGCATTCACATACACTGGTGTTCAGCACAGCGCATGTCGTAGGTGTCAGATTAAGAAACCTCTTTGAGAATATGGTCCAGCTAGGATGCTGCAACTAGCAAGTGCGGCAAGATCTCAGTAGGTGGCGGGGTGCAGACTTGCTTACTTGTGCGGCCTGTTGGTCTGGGGGTATGATTCCTGCTTTGGGTGCAGGAGGTCCCGGGTTCAAATCCCGGACAGGCCCTACTTTTCACTTTCGCGACAACCCAGCACTACGATAAACTTGCGAGTCTCTGAAAGTAAGCCATGCAGCAGGACAAACTGCATGTCGGGCCACCGGCCCATGAGACTCTCAGGTGCGCTTTATGGAAGGCAATCTACGTGGCAGGATTAAGCCGTCTCCGCTTACTTATATCTATACGTAAAGACTGGCACGTACAACGATTCTATTCGTTCCCCAGGAACTAGTACATCGCATGCAAGTTTGGTAAATGCATGCGCATGCAGCACCCGAAACGGTGACATGTCTTTCCTGCGGGGAGGAACAGCTGAGGTCGTCTTCTCGCAGTTGAACCCCTTACGTCCCGTTATTAATCCTAGTAGCAAAAGCATAAGCATTTGGAGCGCTCCCCATTCACGTGTGGACTGCTATTAACATTTTGCATTTCATGATCCTAGTTAAATTTCTGCATATACAATTCCAACCACCGGCTCGTACACATTTCTAGAAACGATCGCAAAACACAGCGTCAGGTTCCACCGAGACTCGAACTCGGATCGCTGGATTCAAAGTCCAGAGTGCTAACCATTACACCATGGAACCGGATGCCTGTAGCGCTCTTAAATTCAGTGGTATCATGTAATTAAGCCCATAAGATGCGATGTCATTACACGTATGGTCCTCAGGAAGTGTTTGCGTGGCTAATGAAGCAACCAAGTAGGCTGGAAGTGGAAGGAGCACCTTCGAATGTAGCGAGAATTCTTGCCAGTATTCGTACATGAAGTGATGTCGAAGGATCAGGTAATCAAAATCGCGAAACAGCCACTTTCGTATGGCGGATGCTTTGTGCTGGAAGCAGCCTAGCTATGAAAACAGCTATGGACACAGAGTACTGTCGAAAACTGCGTGCTGACACAGAACGCTACGTAGTGGGCGGATTGTTCGTGACACGATAACATTTGCACTACACACGGTCGAAATACTGTCACACAACTCAAGCAGCTCTTTCAGCATTCACATACACTGGTGTTCAGCACAGCGCATGTCGTAGGTGTCAGATTAAGAAACCTCTTTGAGAATATGGTCCAGCTAGGATGCTGCAACTAGCAAGTGCGGCAAGATCTCAGTAGGTGGCGGGGTGCAGACTTGCTTACTTGTGCGGCCTGTTGGTCTAGGGGTATGATTCCTGCTTTGGGTGCAGGAGGTCCCGGGTTCAAATCCCGGACAGGCCCTACTTTTCACTTTCGCGACAACCCAGCACTACGATAAACTTGCGAGTCTCTGAAAGTAAGCCATGCAGCAGGACAAACTGCATGTCGGGCCACCGGCCCATGAGACTCTCAGGTGCGCTTTATGGAAGGCAATCTACGTGGCAGGATTAAGCCGTCTCCGCTTACTTATATCTATACGTAAAGACTGGCACGTACAACGATTCTATTCGTTCCCCAGGAACTAGTACATCGCATGCAAGTTTGGTAAATGCATGCGCATGCAGCACCCGAAACGGTGACATGTCTTTCCTGCGGGGAGGAACAGCTGAGGTCGTCTTCTCGCAGTTGAACCCCTTACGTCCCGTTATTAATCCTAGTAGCAAAAGCATAAGCATTTGGAGCGCTCCCCATTCACGTGTGGACTGCTATTAACATTTTGCATTTCATGATCCTAGTTAAATTTCTGCATATACAATTCCAACCACCGGCTCGTACACATTTCTAGAAACGATCGCAAAACACAGCGTCAGGTTCCACCGAGACTCGAACTCGGATCGCTGGATTCAAAGTCCAGAGTGCTAACCATTACACCATGGAACCGGATGCCTGTAGCGCTCTTAAATTCAGTGGTATCATGTAATTAAGCCCATAAGATGCGATGTCATTACACGTATGGTCCTCAGGAAGTGTTTGCGTGGCTAATGAAGCAACCAAGTAGGCTGGAAGTGGAAGGAGCACCTTCGAATGTAGCGAGAATTCTTGCCAGTATTCGTACATGAAGTGATGTCGAAGGATCAGGTAATCAAAATCGCGAAACAGCCACTTTCGTATGGCGGATGCTTTGTGCTGGAAGCAGCCTAGCTATGAAAACAGCTATGGACACAGAGTACTGTCGAAAACTGCGTGCTGACACAGAACGCTACGTAGTGGGCGTATTGTTCGTGACACGATAACATTTGCACTACACACGGTCGAAATACTGTCACACAACTCAAGCAGCTCTTTCAGCATTCACATACACTGGTGTTCAGCACAGCGCATGTCGTAGGTGTCAGATTAAGAAACCTCTTTGAGAATATGGTCCAGCTAGGATGCTGCAACTAGCAAGTGCGGCAAGATCTCAGTAGGTGGCGGGGTGCAGACTTGCTTACTTGTGCGGCCTGTTGGTCTAGGGGTATGATTCCTGCTTTGGGTGCAGGAGGTCCCGGGTTCAAATCCCGGACAGGCCCTACTTTTCACTTTCGCGACAACCCAGCACTACGATAAACTTGCGAGTCTCTGAAAGTAAGCCATGCAGCAGGACAAACTGCATGTCGGGCCACCGGCCCATGAGACTCTCAGGTGCGCTTTATGGAAGGCAATCTACGTGGCAGGATTAAGCCGTCTCCGCTTACTTATATCTATACGTAAAGACTGGCACGTACAACGATTCTATTCGTTCCCCAGGAACTAGTACATCGCATGCAAGTTTGGTAAATGCATGCGCATGCAGCACCCGAAACGGTGACATGTCTTTCCTGCGGGGAGGAACAGCTGAGGTCGTCTTCTCGCAGTTGAACCCCTTACGTCCCGTTATTAATCCTAGTAGCAAAAGCATAAGCATTTGGAGCGCTCCCCATTCACGTGTGGACTGCTATTAACATTTTGCATTTCATGATCCTAGTTAAATTTCTGCATATACAATTCCAACCACCGGCTCGTACACATTTCTAGAAACGATCGCAAAACACAGCGTCAGGTTCCACCGAGACTCGAACTCGGATCGCTGGATTCAAAGTCCAGAGTGCTAACCATTACACCATGGAACCGGATGCCTGTAGCGCTCTTAAATTCAGTGGTATCATGTAATTAAGCCCATAAGATGCGATGTCATTACACGTATGGTCCTCAGGAAGTGTTTGCGTGGCTAATGAAGCAACCAAGTAGGCTGGAAGTGGAAGGAGCACCTTCGAATGTAGCGAGAATTCTTGCCAGTATTCGTACATGAAGTGATGTCGAAGGATCAGGTAATCAAAATCGCGAAACAGCCACTTTCGTATGGCGGATGCTTTGTGCTGGAAGCAGCCTAGCTATGAAAACAGCTATGGACACAGAGTACTGTCGAAAACTGCGTGCTGACACAGAACGCTACGTAGTGGGCGTATTGTTCGTGACACGATAACATTTGCACTACACACGGTCGAAATACTGTCACACAACTCAAGCAGCTCTTTCAGCATTCACATACACTGGTGTTCAGCACAGCGCATGTCGTAGGTGTCAGATTAAGAAACCTCTTTGAGAATATGGTCCAGCTAGGATGCTGCAACTAGCAAGTGCGGCAAGATCTCAGTAGGTGGCGGGGTGCAGACTTGCTTACTTGTGCGGCCTGTTGGTCTAGGGGTATGATTCCTGCTTTGGGTGCAGGAGGTCCCGGGTTCAAATCCCGGACAGGCCCTACTTTTCACTTTCGCGACAACCCAGCACTACGATAAACTTGCGAGTCTCTGAAAGTAAGCCATGCAGCAGGACAAACTGCATGTCGGGCCACCGGCCCATGAGACTCTCAGGTGCGCTTTATGGAAGGCAATCTACGTGGCAGGATTAAGCCGTCTCCGCTTACTTATATCTATACGTAAAGACTGGCACGTACAACGATTCTATTCGTTCCCCAGGAACTAGTACATCGCATGCAAGTTTGGTAAATGCATGCGCATGCAGCACCCAAAACGGTGAGATGTCTTTCCTGCGAGGAGGAACAGCTGAGGTCGTCTTCTCGCAGTTGAACCCCTTACGTCCCGTTATTAATCCTAGTAGCAAAAGCATAAGCATTTGGAGCGCTCCCCATTCACGTGTGGACTGCTATTAACATTTTGCATTTCATGATCCTAGTTAAATTTCTGCATATACAATTCCAACCACCGGCTCGTACACATTTCTAGAAACGATCGCAAAACACAGCGTCAGGTTCCACCGAGACTCGAACTCGGATCGCTGGATTCAAAGTCCAGAGTGCTAACCATTACACCATGGAACCGGATGCCTGTAGCGCTCTTAAATTCAGTGGTATCATGTAATTAAGCCCATAAGATGCGATGTCATTACACGTATGGTCCTCAGGAAGTGTTTGCGTGGCTAATGAAGCAACCAAGTAGGCTGGAAGTGGAAGGAGCACCTTCGAATGTAGCGAGAATTCTTGCCAGTATTCGTACATGAAGTGATGTCGAAGGATCAGGTAATCAAAATCGCGAAACAGCCACTTTCGTATGGCGGATGCTTTGTGCTGGAAGCAGCCTAGCTATGAAAACAGCTATGGACACAGAGTACTGTCGAAAACTGCGTGCTGACACAGAACGCTACGTAGTGGGCGTATTGTTCGTGACACGATAACATTTGCACTACACACGGTCGAAATACTGTCACACAACTCAAGCAGCTCTTTCAGCATTCACATACACTGGTGTTCAGCACAGCGCATGTCGTAGGTGTCAGATTAAGAAACCTCTTTGAGAATATGGTCCAGCTAGGATGCTGCAACTAGCAAGTGCGGCAAGATCTCAGTAGGTGGCGGGGTGCAGACTTGCTTACTTGTGCGGCCTGTTGGTCTAGGGGTATGATTCCTGCTTTGGGTGCAGGAGGTCCCGGGTTCAAATCCCGGACAGGCCCTACTTTTCACTTTCGCGACAACCCAGCACTACGATAAACTTGCGAGTCTCTGAAAGTAAGCCATGCAGCAGGACAAACTGCATGTCGGGCCACCGGCCCATGAGACTCTCAGGTGCGCTTTATGGAAGGCAATCTACGTGGCAGGATTAAGCCGTCTCCGCTTACTTATATCTATACGTAAAGACTGGCACGTACAACGATTCTATTCGTTCCCCAGGAACTAGTACATCGCATGCAAGTTTGGTAAATGCATGCGCATGCAGCACCCAAAACGGTGAGATGTCTTTCCTGCGGGGAGGAACAGCTGAGGTCGTCTTCTCGCAGTTGAACCCCTTACGTCCCGTTATTAATCCTAGTAGCAAAAGCATAAGCATTTGGAGCGCTCCCCATTCACGTGTGGACTGCTATTAACATTTTGCATTTCATGATCCTAGTTAAATTTCTGCATATACAATTCCAACCACCGGCTCGTACACATTTCTAGAAACGATCGCAAAACACAGCGTCAGGTTCCACCGAGACTCGAACTCGGATCGCTGGATTCAAAGTCCAGAGTGCTAACCATTACACCATGGAACCGGATGCCTGTAACGCTCTTAAATTCAGTGGTATCATGTAATTAAGCCCATAAGATGCGATGTCATTACACGTATGGTCCTCAGGAAGTGTTTGCGTGGCTAATGAAACAACCAAGTAGGCTGGAAGTGGAAGGAGCACCTTCGAATGTAGCGAGAATTCTTGCCAGTATTCGTACATGAAGTGATGTCGAAGGATCAGGTAATCAAAATCGCGAAACAGCCACTTTCGTATGGCGGATGCTTTGTGCTGGAAGCAGCCTAGCTATGAAAACAGCTATGGACACAGAGTACTGTCGAAAACTGCGTGCTGACACAGAACGCTACGTAGTGGGCGTATTGTTCGTGACACGATAACATTTGCACTACACACGGTCGAAATACTGTCACACAACTCAAGCAGCTCTTTCAGCATTCACATACACTGGTGTTCAGCACAGCGCATGTCGTAGGTGTCAGATTAAGAAACCTCTTTGAGAATATGGTCCAGCTAGGATGCTGCAACTAGCAAGTGCGGCAAGATCTCAGTAGGTGGCGGGGTGCAGACTTGCTTACTTGTGCGGCCTGTTGGTCTAGGGGTATGATTCCTGCTTTGGGTGCAGGAGGTCCCGGGTTCAAATCCCGGACAGGCCCTACTTTTCACTTTCGCGACAACCCAGCACTACGATAAACTTGCGAGTCTCTGAAAGTAAGCCATGCAGCAGGACAAACTGCATGTCGGGCCACCGGCCCATGAGACTCTCAGGTGCGCTTTATGGAAGGCAATCTACGTGGCAGGATTAAGCCGTCTCCGCTTACTTATATCTATACGTAAAGACTGGCACGTACAACGATTCTATTCGTTCCCCAGGAACTAGTACATCGCATGCAAGTTTGGTAAATGCATGCGCATGCAGCACCCGAAACGGTGACATGTCTTTCCTGCGGGGAGGAACAGCTGAGGTCGTCTTCTCGCAGTTGAACCCCTTACGTCCCGTTATTAATCCTAGTAGCAAAAGCATAAGCATTTGGAGCGCTCCCCATTCACGTGTGGACTGCTATTAACATTTTGCATTTCATGATCCTAGTTAAATTTCTGCATATACAATTCCAACCACCGGCTCGTACACATTTCTAGAAACGATCGCAAAACACAGCGTCAGGTTCCACCGAGACTCGAACTCGGATCGCTGGATTCAAAGTCCAGAGTGCTAACCATTACACCATGGAACCGGATGCCTGTAGCGCTCTTAAATTCAGTGGTATCATGTAATTAAGCCCATAAGATGCGATGTCATTACACGTATGGTCCTCAGGAAGTGTTTGCGTGGCTAATGAAGCAACCAAGTAGGCTGGAAGTGGAAGGAGCACCTTCGAATGTAGCGAGAATTCTTGCCAGTATTCGTACATGAAGTGATGTCGAAGGATCAGGTAATCAAAATCGCGAAACAGCCACTTTCGTATGGCGGATGCTTTGTGCTGGAAGCAGCCTAGCTATGAAAACAGCTATGGACACAGAGTACTGTCGAAAACTGCGTGCTGACACAGAACGCTACGTAGTGGGCGTATTGTTCGTGACACGATAACATTTGCACTACACACGGTCGAAATACTGTCACACAACTCAAGCAGCTCTTTCAGCATTCACATACACTGGTGTTCAGCACAGCGCATGTCGTAGGTGTCAGATTAAGAAACCTCTTTGAGAATATGGTCCAGCTAGGATGCTGCAACTAGCAAGTGCGGCAAGATCTCAGTAGGTGGCGGGGTGCAGACTTGCTTACTTGTGCGGCCTGTTGGTCTAGGGGTATGATTCTTGCTTTGGGTGCAGGAGGTCCCGGGTTCAAATCCCGGACAGGCCCTACTTTTCACTTTCGCGACAACCCAGCACTACGATAAACTTGCGAGTCTCTGAAAGTAAGCCATGCAGCAGGACAAACTGCATGTCGGGCCACCGGCCCATGAGACTCTCAGGTGCGCTTTATGGAAGGCAATCTACGTGGCAGGATTAAGCCGTCTCCGCTTACTTATATCTATACGTAAAGACTGGCACGTACAACGATTCTATTCGTTCCCCAGGAACTAGTACATCGCATGCAAGTTTGGTAAATGCATGCGCATGCAGCACCCGAAACGGTGACATGTCTTTCCTGCGGGGAGGAACAGCTGAGGTCGTCTTCTCGCAGTTGAACCCCTTACGTCCCGTTATTAATCCTAGTAGCAAAAGCATAAGCATTTGGAGCGCTCCCCATTCACGTGTGGACTGCTATTAACAGTTTGCATTTCATGATCCTAGTTAAATTTCTGCATATACAATTCCAACCACCGGCTCGTACACATTTCTAGAAACGATCGCAAAACACAGCGTCAGGTTCCACCGAGACTCGAACTCGGATCGCTGGATTCAAAGTCCAGAGTGCTAACCATTACACCATGGAACCGGATGCCTGTAGCGCTCTTAAATTCAGTGGTATCATGTAATTAAGCCCATAAGATGCGATGTCATTACACGTATGGTCCTCAGGAAGTGTTTGCGTGGCTAATGAAGCAACCAAGTAGGCTGGAAGTGGAAGGAGCACCTTCGAATGTAGCGAGAATTCTTGCCAGTATTCGTACATGAAGTGATGTCGAAGGATCAGGTAATCAAAATCGCGAAACAGCCACTTTCGTATGGCGGATGCTTTGTGCTGGAAGCAGCCTAGCTATGAAAACAGCTATGGACACAGAGTACTGTCGAAAACTGCGTGCTGACACAGAACGCTACGTAGTGGGCGTATTGTTCGTGACACGATAACATTTGCACTACACACGGTCGAAATACTGTCACACAACTCAAGCAGCTCTTTCAGCATTCACATACACTGGTGTTCAGCACAGCGCATGTCGTAGGTGTCAGATTAAGAAACCTCTTTGAGAATATGGTCCAGCTAGGATGCTGCAACTAGCAAGTGCGGCAAGATCTCAGTAGGTGGCGGGGTGCAGACTTGCTTACTTGTGCGGCCTGTTGGTCTAGGGGTATGATTCCTGCTTTGGGTGCAGGAGGTCCCGGGTTCAAATCCCGGACAGGCCCTACTTTTCACTTTCGCGACAACCCAGCACTACGATAAACTTGCGAGTCTCTGAAAGTAAGCCATGCAGCAGGACAAACTGCATGTCGGGCCACCGGCCCATGAGACTCTCAGGTGCGCTTTATGGAAGGCAATCTACGTGGCAGGATTAAGCCGTCTCCGCTTACTTATATCTATACGTAAAGACTGGCACGTACAACGATTCTATTCGTTCCCCAGGAACTAGTACATCGCATGCAAGTTTGGTAAATGCATGCGCATGCAGCACCCAAAACGGTGAGATGTCTTTCCTGCGGGGAGGAACAGCTGAGGTCGTCTTCTCGCAGTTGAACCCCTTACGTCCCGTTATTAATCCTAGTAGCAAAAGCATAAGCATTTGGAGCGCTCCCCATTCACGTGTGGACTGCTATTAACAGTTTGCATTTCATGATCCTAGTTAAATTTCTGCATATACAATTCCAACCACCGGCTCGTACACATTTCTAGAAACGATCGCAAAACACAGCGTCAGGTTCCACCGAGACTCGAACTCGGATCGCTGGATTCAAAGTCCAGAGTGCTAACCATTACACCATGGAACCGGATGCCTGTAGCGCTCTTAAATTCAGTGGTATCATGTAATTAAGCCCATAAGATGCGATGTCATTACACGTATGGTCCTCAGGAAGTGTTTGCGTGGCTAATGAAGCAACCAAGTAGGCTGGAAGTGGAAGGAGCACCTTCGAATGTAGCGAGAATTCTTGCCAGTATTCGTACATGAAGTGATGTCGAAGGATCAGGTAATCAAAATCGCGAAACAGCCACTTTCGTATGGCGGATGCTTTGTGCTGGAAGCAGCCTAGCTATGAAAACAGCTATGGACACAGAGTACTGTCGAAAACTGCGTGCTGACACAGAACGCTACGTAGTGGGCGTATTGTTCGTGACACGATAACATTTGCACTACACACGGTCGAAATACTGTCACACAACTCAAGCAGCTCTTTCAGCATTCACATACACTGGTGTTCAGCACAGCGCATGTCGTAGGTGTCAGATTAAGAAACCTCTTTGAGAATATGGTCCAGCTAGGATGCTGCAACTAGCAAGTGCGGCAAGATCTCAGTAGGTGGCGGGGTGCAGACTTGCTTACTTGTGCGGCCTGTTGGTCTAGGGGTATGATTCCTGCTTTGGGTGCAGGAGGTCCCGGGTTCAAATCCCGGACAGGCCCTACTTTTCACTTTCGCGACAACCCAGCACTACGATAAACTTGCGAGTCTCTGAAAGTAAGCCATGCAGCAGGACAAACTGCATGTCGGGCCACCGGCCCATGAGACTCTCAGGTGCGCTTTATGGAAGGCAATCTACGTGGCAGGATTAAGCCGTCTCCGCTTACTTATATCTATACGTAAAGACTGGCACGTACAACGATTCTATTCGTTCCCCAGGAACTAGTACATCGCATGCAAGTTTGGTAAATGCATGCGCATGCAGCACCCAAAACGGTGAGATGTCTTTCCTGCGGGGAGGAACAGCTGAGGTCGTCTTCTCGCAGTTGAACCCCTTACGTCCCGTTATTAATCCTAGTAGCAAAAGCATAAGCATTTGGAGCGCTCCCCATTCACGTGTGGACTGCTATTAACAGTTTGCATTTCATGATCCTAGTTAAATTTCTGCATATACAATTCCAACCACCGGCTCGTACACATTTCTAGAAACGATCGCAAAACACAGCGTCAGGTTCCACCGAGACTCGAACTCGGATCGCTGGATTCAAAGTCCAGAGTGCTAACCATTACACCATGGAACCGGATGCCTGTAGCGCTCTTAAATTCAGTGGTATCATGTAATTAAGCCCATAAGATGCGATGTCATTACACGTATGGTCCTCAGGAAGTGTTTGCGTGGCTAATGAAGCAACCAAGTAGGCTGGAAGTGGAAGGAGCACCTTCGAATGTAGCGAGAATTCTTGCCAGTATTCGTACATGAAGTGATGTCGAAGGATCAGGTAATCAAAATCGCGAAACAGCCACTTTCGTATGGCGGATGCTTTGTGCTGGAAGCAGCCTAGCTATGAAAACAGCTATGGACACAGAGTACTGTCGAAAACTGCGTACTGACACAGAACGCTACGTAGTGGGCGTATTGTTCGTGACACGATAACATTTGCACTACACACGGTCGAAATACTGTCACACAACTCAAGCAGCTCTTTCAGCATTCACATACACTGGTGTTCAGCACAGCGCATGTCGTAGGTGTCAGATTAAGAAACCTCTTTGAGAATATGGTCCAGCTAGGATGCTGCAACTAGCAAGTGCGGCAAGATCTCAGTAGGTGGCGGGGTGCAGACTTGCTTACTTGTGCGGCCTGTTGGTCTAGGGGTATGATTCCTGCTTTGGGTGCAGGAGGTCCCGGGTTCAAATCCCGGACAGGCCCTACTTTTCACTTTGGCGACAACCCAGCACTACGATAAACTTGCGAGTCTCTGAAAGTAAGCCATGCAGCAGGACAAACTGCATGTCGGGCCACCGGCCCATGAGACTCTCAGGTGCGCTTTATGGAAGGCAATCTACGTGGCAGGATTAAGCCGTCTCCGCTTACTTATATCTATACGTAAAGACTGGCACGTACAACGATTCTATTCGTTCCCCAGGAACTAGTACATCGCATGCAAGTTTGGTAAATGCATGCGCATGCAGCACCCAAAACGGTGAGATGTCTTTCCTGCGGGGAGGAACAGCTGAGGTCGTCTTCTCGCAGTTGAACCCCTTACGTCCCGTTATTAATCCTAGTAGCAAAAGCATAAGCATTTGGAGCGCTCCCCATTCACGTGTGGACTGCTATTAACATTTTGCATTTCATGATCCTAGTTAAATTTCTGCATATACAATTCCAACCACCGGCTCGTACACATTTCTAGAAACGATCGCAAAACACAGCGTCAGGTTCCACCGAGACTCGAACTCGGATCGCTGGATTCAAAGTCCAGAGTGCTAACCATTACACCATGGAACCGGATGCCTGTAGCGCTCTTAAATTCAGTGGTATCATGTAATTAAGCCCATAAGATGCGATGTCATTACACGTATGGTCCTCAGGAAGTGTTTGCGTGGCTAATGAAGCAACCAAGTAGGCTGGAAGTGGAAGGAGCACCTTCGAATGTAGCGAGAATTCTTGCCAGTATTCGTACTTGAAGTGATGTCGAAGGATCAGGTAATCAAAATCGCGAAACAGCCACTTTCGTATGGCGGATGCTTTGTGCTGGAAGCAGCCTAGCTATGAAAACAGCTATGGACACAGAGTACTGTCGAAAACTGCGTGCTGACACAGAACGCTACGTAGTGGGCGTATTGTTCGTGACACGATAACATTTGCACTACACACGGTCGAAATACTGTCACACAACTCAAGCAGCTCTTTCAGCATTCACATACACTGGTGTTCAGCACAGCGCATGTCGTAGGTGTCAGATTAAGAAACCTCTTTGAGAATATGGTCCAGCTAGGATGCTGCAACTAGCAAGTGCGGCAAGATCTCAGTAGGTGGCGGGGTGCAGACTTGCTTACTTGTGCGGCCTGTTGGTCTAGGGGTATGATTCCTGCTTTGGGTGCAGGAGGTCCCGGGTTCAAATCCCGGACAGGCCCTACTTTTCACTTTCGCGACAACCCAGCACTACGATAAACTTGCGAGTCTCTGAAAGTAAGCCATGCAGCAGGACAAACTGCATGTCGGGCCACCGGCCCATGAGACTCTCAGGTGCGCTTTATGGAAGGCAATCTACGTGGCAGGATTAAGCCGTCTCCGCTTACTTATATCTATACGTAAAGACTGGCACGTACAACGATTCTATTCGTTCCCCAGGAACTAGTACATCGCATGCAAGTTTGGTAAATGCATGCGCATGCAGCACCCAAAACGGTGAGATGTCTTTCCTGCGGGGAGGAACAGCTGAGGTCGTCTTCTCGCAGTTGAACCCCTTACGTCCCGTTATTAATCCTAGTAGCAAAAGCATAAGCATTTGGAGCGCTCCCCATTCACGTGTGGACTGCTATTAACAGTTTGCATTTCATGATCCTAGTTAAATTTCTGCATATACAATTCCAACCACCGGCTCGTACACATTTCTAGAAACGATCGCAAAACACAGCGTCAGGTTCCACCGAGACTCGAACTCGGATCGCTGGATTCAAAGTCCAGAGTGCTAACCATTACACCATGGAACCGGATGCCTGTAGCGCTCTTAAATTCAGTGGTATCATGTAATTAAGCCCATAAGATGCGATGTCATTACACGTATGGTCCTCAGGAAGTGTTTGCGTGGCTAATGAAGCAACCAAGTAGGCTGGAAGTGGAAGGAGCACCTTCGAATGTAGCGAGAATTCTTGCCAGTATTCGTACATGAAGTGATGTCGAAGGATCAGGTAATCAAAATCGCGAAACAGCCACTTTCGTATGGCGGATGCTTTGTGCTGGAAGCAGCCTAGCTATGAAAACAGCTATGGACACAGAGTACTGTCGAAAACTGCGTGCTGACACAGAACGCTACGTAGTGGGCGTATTGTTCGTGACACGATAACATTTGCACTACACACGGTCGAAATACTGTCACACAACTCAAGCAGCTCTTTCAGCATTCACATACACTGGTGTTCAGCACAGCGCATGTCGTAGGTGTCAGATTAAGAAACCTCTTTGAGAATATGGTCCAGCTAGGATGCTGCAACTAGCAAGTGCGGCAAGATCTCAGTAGGTGGCGGGGTGCAGACTTGCTTACTTGTGCGGCCTGTTGGTCTAGGGGTATGATTCCTGCTTTGGGTGCAGGAGGTCCCGGGTTCAAATCCCGGACAGGCCCTACTTTTCACTTTCGCGACAACCCAGCACTACGATAAACTTGCGAGTCTCTGAAAGTAAGCCATGCAGCAGGACAAACTGCATGTCGGGCCACCGGCCCATGAGACTCTCAGGTGCGCTTTATGGAAGGCAATCTACGTGGCAGGATTAAGCCGTCTCCGCTTACTTATATCTATACGTAAAGACTGGCACGTACAACGATTCTATTCGTTCCCCAGGAACTAGTACATCGCATGCAAGTTTGGTAAATGCATGCGCATGCAGCACCCAAAACGGTGAGATGTCTTTCCTGCGGGGAGGAACAGCTGAGGTCGTCTTCTCGCAGTTGAACCCCTTACGTCCCGTTATTAATCCTAGTAGCAAAAGCATAAGCATTTGGAGCGCTCCCCATTCACGTGTGGACTGCTATTAACAGTTTGCATTTCATGATCCTAGTTAAATTTCTGCATATACAATTCCAACCACCGGCTCGTACACATTTCTAGAAACGATCGCAAAACACAGCGTCAGGTTCCACCGAGACTCGAACTCGGATCGCTGGATTCAAAGTCCAGAGTGCTAACCATTACACCATGGAACCGGATGCCTGTAGCGCTCTTAAATTCAGTGGTATCATGTAATTAAGCCCATAAGATGCGATGTCATTACACGTATGGTCCTCAGGAAGTGTTTGCGTGGCTAATGAAGCAACCAAGTAGGCTGGAAGTGGAAGGAGCACCTTCGAATGTAGCGAGAATTCTTGCCAGTATTCGTACATGAAGTGATGTCGAAGGATCAGGTAATCAAAATCGCGAAACAGCCACTTTCGTATGGCGGATGCTTTGTGCTGGAAGCAGCCTAGCTATGAAAACAGCTATGGACACAGAGTACTGTCGAAAACTGCGTGCTGACACAGAACGCTACGTAGTGGGCGTATTGTTCGTGACACGATAACATTTGCACTACACACGGTCGAAATACTGTCACACAACTCAAGCAGCTCTTTCAGCATTCACATACACTGGTGTTCAGCACAGCGCATGTCGTAGGTGTCAGATTAAGAAACCTCTTTGAGAATATGGTCCAGCTAGGATGCTGCAACTAGCAAGTGCGGCAAGATCTCAGTAGGTGGCGGGGTGCAGACTTGCTTACTTGTGCGGCCTGTTGGTCTAGGGGTATGATTCCTGCTTTGGGTGCAGGAGGTCCCGGGTTCAAATCCCGGACAGGCCCTACTTTTCACTTTCGCGACAACCCAGCACTACGATAAACTTGCGAGTCTCTGAAAGTAAGCCATGCAGCAGGACAAACTGCATGTCGGGCCACCGGCCCATGAGACTCTCAGGTGCGCTTTATGGAAGGCAATCTACGTGGCAGGATTAAGCCGTCTCCGCTTACTTATATCTATACGTAAAGACTGGCACGTACAACGATTCTATTCGTTCCCCAGGAACTAGTACATCGCATGCAAGTTTGGTAAATGCATGCGCATGCAGCACCCGAAACGGTGACATGTCTTTCCTGCGGGGAGGAACAGCTGAGGTCGTCTTCTCGCAGTTGAACCCCTTACGTCCCGTTATTAATCCTAGTAGCAAAAGCATAAGCATTTGGAGCGCTCCCCATTCACGTGTGGACTGCTATTAACATTTTGCATTTCATGATCCTAGTTAAATTTCTGCATATACAATTCCAACCACCGGCTCGTACACATTTCTAGAAACGATCGCAAAACACAGCGTCAGGTTCCACCGAGACTCGAACTCGGATCGCTGGATTCAAAGTCCAGAGTGCTAACCATTACACCATGGAACCGGATGCCTGTAGCGCTCTTAAATTCAGTGGTATCATGTAATTAAGCCCATAAGATGCGATGTCATTACACGTATGGTCCTCAGGAAGTGTTTGCGTGGCTAATGAAGCAACCAAGTAGGCTGGAAGTGGAAGGAGCACCTTCGAATGTAGCGAGAATTCTTGCCAGTATTCGTACATGAAGTGATGTCGAAGGATCAGGTAATCAAAATCGCGAAACAGCCACTTTCGTATGGCGGATGCTTTGTGCTGGAAGCAGCCTAGCTATGAAAACAGCTATGGACACAGAGTACTGTCGAAAACTGCGTACTGACACAGAACGCTACGTAGTGGGCGTATTGTTCGTGACACGATAACATTTGCACTACACACGGTCGAAATACTGTCACACAACTCAAGCAGCTCTTTCAGCATTCACATACACTGGTGTTCAGCACAGCGCATGTCGTAGGTGTCAGATTAAGAAACCTCTTTGAGAATATGGTCCAGCTAGGATGCTGCAACTAGCAAGTGCGGCAAGATCTCAGTAGGTGGCGGGGTGCAGACTTGCTTACTTGTGCGGCCTGTTGGTCTAGGGGTATGATTCCTGCTTTGGGTGCAGGAGGTCCCGGGTTCAAATCCCGGACAGGCCCTACTTTTCACTTTGGCGACAACCCAGCACTACGATAAACTTGCGAGTCTCTGAAAGTAAGCCATGCAGCAGGACAAACTGCATGTCGGGCCACCGGCCCATGAGACTCTCAGGTGCGCTTTATGGAAGGCAATCTACGTGGCAGGATTAAGCCGTCTCCGCTTACTTATATCTATACGTAAAGACTGGCACGTACAACGATTCTATTCGTTCCCCAGGAACTAGTACATCGCATGCAAGTTTGGTAAATGCATGCGCATGCAGCACCCGAAACGGTGACATGTCTTTCCTGCGGGGAGGAACAGCTGAGGTCGTCTTCTCGCAGTTGAACCCCTTACGTCCCGTTATTAATCCTAGTAGCAAAAGCATAAGCATTTGGAGCGCTCCCCATTCACGTGTGGACTGCTATTAACATTTTGCATTTCATGATCCTAGTTAAATTTCTGCATATACAATTCCAACCACCGGCTCGTACACATTTCTAGAAACGATCGCAAAACACAGCGTCAGGTTCCACCGAGACTCGAACTCGGATCGCTGGATTCAAAGTCCAGAGTGCTAACCATTACACCATGGAACCGGATGCCTGTAGCGCTCTTAAATTCAGTGGTATCATGTAATTAAGCCCATAAGATGCGATGTCATTACACGTATGGTCCTCAGGAAGTGTTTGCGTGGCTAATGAAGCAACCAAGTAGGCTGGAAGTGGAAGGAGCACCTTCGAATGTAGCGAGAATTCTTGCCAGTATTCGTACTTGAAGTGATGTCGAAGGATCAGGTAATCAAAATCGCGAAACAGCCACTTTCGTATGGCGGATGCTTTGTGCTGGAAGCAGCCTAGCTATGAAAACAGCTATGGACACAGAGTACTGTCGAAAACTGCGTGCTGACACAGAACGCTACGTAGTGGGCGTATTGTTCGTGACACGATAACATTTGCACTACACACGGTCGAAATACTGTCACACAACTCAAGCAGCTCTTTCAGCATTCACATACACTGGTGTTCAGCACAGCGCATGTCGTAGGTGTCAGATTAAGAAACCTCTTTGAGAATATGGTCCAGCTAGGATGCTGCAACTAGCAAGTGCGGCAAGATCTCAGTAGGTGGCGGGGTGCAGACTTGCTTACTTGTGCGGCCTGTTGGTCTAGGGGTATGATTCCTGCTTTGGGTGCAGGAGGTCCCGGGTTCAAATCCCGGACAGGCCCTACTTTTCACTTTCGCGACAACCCAGCACTACGATAAACTTGCGAGTCTCTGAAAGTAAGCCATGCAGCAGGACAAACTGCATGTCGGGCCACCGGCCCATGAGACTCTCAGGTGCGCTTTATGGAAGGCAATCTACGTGGCAGGATTAAGCCGTCTCCGCTTACTTATATCTATACGTAAAGACTGGCACGTACAACGATTCTATTCGTTCCCCAGGAACTAGTACATCGCATGCAAGTTTGGTAAATGCATGCGCATGCAGCACCCAAAACGGTGAGATGTCTTTCCTGCGGGGAGGAACAGCTGAGGTCGTCTTCTCGCAGTTGAACCCCTTACGTCCTGTTATTAATCCTAGTAGCAAAAGCATAAGCATTTGGAGCGCTCCCCATTCACGTGTGGACTGCTATTAACATTTTGCATTTCATGATCCTAGTTAAATTTCTGCATATACAATTCCAACCACCGGCTCGTACACATTTCTAGAAACGATCGCAAAACACAGCGTCAGGTTCCACCGAGACTCGAACTCGGATCGCTGGATTCAAAGTCCAGAGTGCTAACCATTACACCATGGAACCGGATGCCTGTAGCGCTCTTAAATTCAGTGGTATCATGTAATTAAGCCCATAAGATGCGATGTCATTACACGTATGGTCCTCAGGAAGTGTTTGCGTGGCTAATGAAGCAACCAAGTAGGCTGGAAGTGGAAGGAGCACCTTCGAATGTAGCGAGAATTCTTGCCAGTATTCGTACTTGAAGTGATGTCGAAGGATCAGGTAATCAAAATCGCGAAACAGCCACTTTCGTATGGCGGATGCTTTGTGCTGGAAGCAGCCTAGCTATGAAAACAGCTATGGACACAGAGTACTGTCGAAAACTGCGTGCTGACACAGAACGCTACGTAGTGGGCGTATTGTTCGTGACACGATAACATTTGCACTACACACGGTCGAAATACTGTCACACAACTCAAGCAGCTCTTTCAGCATTCACATACACTGGTGTTCAGCACAGCGCATGTCGTAGGTGTCAGATTAAGAAACCTCTTTGAGAATATGGTCCAGCTAGGATGCTGCAACTAGCAAGTGCGGCAAGATCTCAGTAGGTGGCGGGGTGCAGACTTGCTTACTTGTGCGGCCTGTTGGTCTAGGGGTATGATTCCTGCTTTGGGTGCAGGAGGTCCCGGGTTCAAATCCCGGACAGGCCCTACTTTTCACTTTCGCGACAACCCAGCACTACGATAAACTTGCGAGTCTCTGAAAGTAAGCCATGCAGCAGGACAAACTGCATGTCGGGCCACCGGCCCATGAGACTCTCAGGTGCGCTTTATGGAAGGCAATCTACGTGGCAGGATTAAGCCGTCTCCGCTTACTTATATCTATACGTAAAGACTGGCACGTACAACGATTCTATTCGTTCCCCAGGAACTAGTACATCGCATGCAAGTTTGGTAAATGCATGCGCATGCAGCACCCAAAACGGTGAGATGTCTTTCCTGCGGGGAGGAACAGCTGAGGTCGTCTTCTCGCAGTTGAACCCCTTACGTCCCGTTATTAATCCTAGTAGCAAAAGCATAAGCATTTGGAGCGCTCCCCATTCACGTGTGGACTGCTATTAACATTTTGCATTTCATGATCCTAGTTAAATTTCTGCATATACAATTCCAACCACCGGCTCGTACACATTTCTAGAAACGATCGCAAAACACAGCGTCAGGTTCCACCGAGACTCGAACTCGGATCGCTGGATTCAAAGTCCAGAGTGCTAACCATTACACCATGGAACCGGATGCCTGTAGCGCTCTTAAATTCAGTGGTATCATGTAATTAAGCCCATAAGATGCGATGTCATTACACGTATGGTCCTCAGGAAGTGTTTGCGTGGCTAATGAAGCAACCAAGTAGGCTGGAAGTGGAAGGAGCACCTTCGAATGTAGCGAGAATTCTTGCCAGTATTCGTACATGAAGTGATGTCGAAGGATCAGGTAATCAAAATCGCGAAACAGCCACTTTCGTATGGCGGATGCTTTGTGCTGGAAGCAGCCTAGCTATGAAAACAGCTATGGACACAGAGTACTGTCGAAAACTGCGTGCTGACACAGAACGCTACGTAGTGGGCGGATTGTTCGTGACACGATAACATTTGCACTACACACGGTCGAAATACTGTCACACAACTCAAGCAGCTCTTTCAGCATTCACATACACTGGTGTTCAGCACAGCGCATGTCGTAGGTGTCAGATTAAGAAACCTCTTTGAGAATATGGTCCAGCTAGGATGCTGCAACTAGCAAGTGCGGCAAGATCTCAGTAGGTGGCGGGGTGCAGACTTGCTTACTTGTGCGGCCTGTTGGTCTAGGGGTATGATTCCTGCTTTGGGTGCAGGAGGTCCCGGGTTCAAATCCCGGACAGGCCCTACTTTTCACTTTCGCGACAACCCAGCACTACGATAAACTTGCGAGTCTCTGAAAGTAAGCCATGCAGCAGGACAAACTGCATGTCGGGCCACCGGCCCATGAGACTCTCAGGTGCGCTTTATGGAAGGCAATCTACGTGGCAGGATTAAGCCGTCTCCGCTTACTTATATCTATACGTAAAGACTGGCACGTACAACGATTCTATTCGTTCCCCAGGAACTAGTACATCGCATGCAAGTTTGGTAAATGCATGCGCATGCAGCACCCGAAACGGTGACATGTCTTTCCTGCGGGGAGGAACAGCTGAGGTCGTCTTCTCGCAGTTGAACCCCTTACGTCCCGTTATTAATCCTAGTAGCAAAAGCATAAGCATTTGGAGCGCTCCCCATTCACGTGTGGACTGCTATTAACATTTTGCATTTCATGATCCTAGTTAAATTTCTGCATATACAATTCCAACCACCGGCTCGTACACATTTCTAGAAACGATCGCAAAACACAGCGTCACGTTCCACCGAGACTCGAACTCGGATCGCTGGATTCAAAGTCCAGAGTGCTAACCATTACACCATGGAACCGGATGCCTGTAGCGCTCTTAAATTCAGTGGTATCATGTAATTAAGCCCATAAGATGCGATGTCATTACACGTATGGTCCTCAGGAAGTGTTTGCGTGGCTAATGAAGCAACCAAGTAGGCTGGAAGTGGAAGGAGCACCTTCGAATGTAGCGAGAATTCTTGCCAGTATTCGTACATGAAGTGATGTCGAAGGATCAGGTAATCAAAATCGCGAAACAGCCACTTTCGTATGGCGGATGCTTTGTGCTGGAAGCAGCCTAGCTATGAAAACAGCTATGGACACAGAGTACTGTCGAAAACTGCGTACTGACACAGAACGCTACGTAGTGGGCGTATTGTTCGTGACACGATAACATTTGCACTACACACGGTCGAAATACTGTCACACAACTCAAGCAGCTCTTTCAGCATTCACATACACTGGTGTTCAGCACAGCGCATGTCGTAGGTGTCAGATTAAGAAACCTCTTTGAGAATATGGTCCAGCTAGGATGCTGCAACTAGCAAGTGCGGCAAGATCTCAGTAGGTGGCGGGGTGCAGACTTGCTTACTTGTGCGGCCTGTTGGTCTAGGGGTATGATTCCTGCTTTGGGTGCAGGAGGTCCCGGGTTCAAATCCCGGACAGGCCCTACTTTTCACTTTCGCGACAACCCAGCACTACGATAAACTTGCGAGTCTCTGAAAGTAAGCCATGCAGCAGGACAAACTGCATGTCGGGCCACCGGCCCATGAGACTCTCAGGTGCGCTTTATGGAAGGCAATCTACGTGGCAGGATTAAGCCGTCTCCGCTTACTTATATCTATACGTAAAGACTGGCACGTACAACGATTCTATTCGTTCCCCAGGAACTAGTACATCGCATGCAAGTTTGGTAAATGCATGCGCATGCAGCACCCAAAACGGTGAGATGTCTTTCCTGCGGGGAGGAACAGCTGAGGTCGTCTTCTCGCAGTTGAACCCCTTACGTCCCGTTATTAATCCTAGTAGCAAAAGCATAAGCATTTGGAGCGCTCCCCATTCACGTGTGGACTGCTATTAACATTTTGCATTTCATGATCCTAGTTAAATTTCTGCATATACAATTCCAACCACCGGCTCGTACACATTTCTAGAAACGATCGCAAAACACAGCGTCAGGTTCCACCGAGACTCGAACTCGGATCGCTGGATTCAAAGTCCAGAGTGCTAACCATTACACCATGGAACCGGATGCCTGTAGCGCTCTTAAATTCAGTGGTATCATGTAATTAAGCCCATAAGATGCGATGTCATTACACGTATGGTCCTCAGGAAGTGTTTGCGTGGCTAATGAAGCAACCAAGTAGGCTGGAAGTGGAAGGAGCACCTTCGAATGTAGCGAGAATTCTTGCCAGTATTCGTACTTGAAGTGATGTCGAAGGATCAGGTAATCAAAATCGCGAAACAGCCACTTTCGTATGGCGGATGCTTTGTGCTGGAAGCAGCCTAGCTATGAAAACAGCTATGGACACAGAGTACTGTCGAAAACTGCGTGCTGACACAGAACGCTACGTAGTGGGCGTATTGATCGTGACACGATAACATTTGCACTACACACGGTCGAAATACTGTCACACAACTCAAGCAGCTCTTTCAGCATTCACATACACTGGTGTTCAGCACAGCGCATGTCGTAGGTGTCAGATTAAGAAACCTCTTTGAGAATATGGTCCAGCTAGGATGCTGCAACTAGCAAGTGCGGCAAGATCTCAGTAGGTGGCGGGGTGCAGACTTGCTTACTTGTGCGGCCTGTTGGTCTAGGGGTATGATTCCTGCTTTGGGTGCAGGAGGTCCCGGGTTCAAATCCCGGACAGGCCCTACTTTTCACTTTCGCGACAACCCAGCACTACGATAAACTTGCGAGTCTCTGAAAGTAAGCCATGCAGCAGGACAAACTGCATGTCGGGCCACCGGCCCATGAGACTCTCAGGTGCGCTTTATGGAAGGCAATCTACGTGGCAGGATTAAGCCGTCTCCGCTTACTTATATCTATACGTAAAGACTGGCACGTACAACGATTCTATTCGTTCCCCAGGAACTAGTACATCGCATGCAAGTTTGGTAAATGCATGCGCATGCAGCACCCAAAACGGTGAGATGTCTTTCCTGCGGGGAGGAACAGCTGAGGTCGTCTTCTCGCAGTTGAACCCCTTACGTCCCGTTATTAATCCTAGTAGCAAAAGCATAAGCATTTGGAGCGCTCCCCATTCTCGTGTGGACTGCTATTAACATTTTGCATTTCATGATCCTAGTTAAATTTCTGCATATACAATTCCAACCACCGGCTCGTACACATTTCTAGAAACGATCGCAAAACACAGCGTCACGTTCCACCGAGACTCGAACTCGGATCGCTGGATTCAAAGTCCAGAGTGCTAACCATTACACCATGGAACCGGATGCCTGTAGCGCTCTTAAATTCAGTGGTATCATGTAATTAAGCCCATAAGATGCGATGTCATTACACGTATGGTCCTCAGGAAGTGTTTGCGTGGCTAATGAAGCAACCAAGTAGGCTGGAAGTGGAAGGAGCACCTTCGAATGTAGCGAGAATTCTTGCCAGTATTCGTACATGAAGTGATGTCGAAGGATCAGGTAATCAAAATCGCGAAACAGCCACTTTCGTATGGCGGATGCTTTGTGCTGGAAGCAGCCTAGCTATGAAAACAGCTATGGACACAGAGTACTGTCGAAAACTGCGTGCTGACACAGAACGCTACGTAGTGGGCGTATTGTTCGTGACACGATAACATTTGCACTACACACGGTCGAAATACTGTCACACAACTCAAGCAGCTCTTTCAGCATTCACATACACTGGTGTTCAGCACAGCGCATGTCGTAGGTGTCAGATTAAGAAACCTCTTTGAGAATATGGTCCAGCTAGGATGCTGCAACTAGCAAGTGCGGCAAGATCTCAGTAGGTGGCGGGGTGCAGACTTGCTTACTTGTGCGGCCTGTTGGTCTAGGGGTATGATTCCTGCTTTGGGTGCAGGAGGTCCCGGGTTCAAATCCCGGACAGGCCCTACTTTTCACTTTCGCGACAACCCAGCACTACGATAAACTTGCGAGTCTCTGAAAGTAAGCCATGCAGCAGGACAAACTGCATGTCGGGCCACCGGCCCATGAGACTCTCAGGTGCGCTTTATGGAAGGCAATCTACGTGGCAGGATTAAGCCGTCTCCGCTTACTTATATCTATACGTAAAGACTGGCACGTACAACGATTCTATTCGTTCCCCAGGAACTAGTACATCGCATGCAAGTTTGGTAAATGCATGCGCATGCAGCACCCAAAACGGTGAGATGTCTTTCCTGCGGGGAGGAACAGCTGAGGTCGTCTTCTCGCAGTTGAACCCCTTACGTCCCGTTATTAATCCTAGTAGCAAAAGCATAAGCATTTGGAGCGCTCCCCATTCACGTGTGGACTGCTATTAACATTTTGCATTTCATGATCCTAGTTAAATTTCTGCATATACAATTCCAACCACCGGCTCGTACACATTTCTAGAAACGATCGCTAAACACAGCGTCACGTTCCACCGAGACTCGAACTCGGATCGCTGGATTCAAAGTCCAGAGTGCTAACCATTACACCATGGAACCGGATGCCTGTAGCGCTCTTAAATTCAGTGGTATCATGTAATTAAGCCCATAAGATGCGATGTCATTACACGTATGGTCCTCAGGAAGTGTTTGCGTGGCTAATGAAGCAACCAAGTAGGCTGGAAGTGGAAGGAGCACCTTCGAATGTAGCGAGAATTCTTGCCAGTATTCGTACATGAAGTGATGTCGAAGGATCAGGTAATCAAAATCGCGAAACAGCCACTTTCGTATGGCGGATGCTTTGTGCTGGAAGCAGCCTAGCTATGAAAACAGCTATGGACACAGAGTACTGTCGAAAACTGCGTGCTGACACAGAACGCTACGTAGTGGGCGGATTGTTCGTGACACGATAACATTTGCACTACACACGGTCGAAATACTGTCACACAACTCAAGCAGCTCTTTCAGCATTCACATACACTGGTGTTCAGCACAGCGCATGTCGTAGGTGTCAGATTAAGAAACCTCTTTGAGAATATGGTCCAGCTAGGATGCTGCAACTAGCAAGTGCGGCAAGATCTCAGTAGGTGGCGGGGTGCAGACTTGCTTACTTGTGCGGCCTGTTGGTCTAGGGGTATGATTCCTGCTTTGGGTGCAGGAGGTCCCGGGTTCAAATCCCGGACAGGCCCTACTTTTCACTTTCGCGACAACCCAGCACTACGATAAACTTGCGAGTCTCTGAAAGTAAGCCATGCAGCAGGACAAACTGCATGTCGGGCCACCGGCCCATGAGACTCTCAGGTGCGCTTTATGGAAGGCAATCTACGTGGCAGGATTAAGCCGTCTCCGCTTACTTATATCTATACGTAAAGACTGGCACGTACAACGATTCTATTCGTTCCCCAGGAACTAGTACATCGCATGCAAGTTTGGTAAATGCATGCGCATGCAGCACCCAAAACGGTGAGATGTCTTTCCTGCGGGGAGGAACAGCTGAGGTCGTCTTCTCGCAGTTGAACCCCTTACGTCCCGTTATTAATCCTAGTAGCAAAAGCATAAGCATTTGGAGCGCTCCCCATTCACGTGTGGACTGCTATTAACATTTTGCATTTCATGATCCTAGTTAAATTTCTGCATATACAATTCCAACCACCGGCTCGTACACATTTCTAGAAACGATCGCAAAACACAGCGTCAGGTTCCACCGAGACTCGAACTCGGATCGCTGGATTCAAAGTCCAGAGTGCTAACCATTACACCATGGAACCGGATGCCTGTAGCGCTCTTAAATTCAGTGGTATCATGTAATTAAGCCCATAAGATGCGATGTCATTACACGTATGGTCCTCAGGAAGTGTTTGCGTGGCTAATGAAGCAACCAAGTAGGCTGGAAGTGGAAGGAGCACCTTCGAATGTAGCGAGAATTCTTGCCAGTATTCGTACTTGAAGTGATGTCGAAGGATCAGGTAATCAAAATCGCGAAACAGCCACTTTCGTATGGCGGATGCTTTGTGCTGGAAGCAGCCTAGCTATGAAAACAGCTATGGACACAGAGTACTGTCGAAAACTGCGTGCTGACACAGAACGCTACGTAGTGGGCGTATTGATCGTGACACGATAACATTTGCACTACACACGGTCGAAATACTGTCACACAACTCAAGCAGCTCTTTCAGCATTCACATACACTGGTGTTCAGCACAGCGCATGTCGTAGGTGTCAGATTAAGAAACCTCTTTGAGAATATGGTCCAGCTAGGATGCTGCAACTAGCAAGTGCGGCAAGATCTCAGTAGGTGGCGGGGTGCAGACTTGCTTACTTGTGCGGCCTGTTGGTCTAGGGGTATGATTCCTGCTTTGGGTGCAGGAGGTCCCGGGTTCAAATCCCGGACAGGCCCTACTTTTCACTTTCGCGACAACCCAGCACTACGATAAACTTGCGAGTCTCTGAAAGTAAGCCATGCAGCAGGACAAACTGCATGTCGGGCCACCGGCCCATGAGACTCTCAGGTGCGCTTTATGGAAGGCAATCTACGTGGCAGGATTAAGCCGTCTCCGCTTACTTATATCTATACGTAAAGACTGGCACGTACAACGATTCTATTCGTTCCCCAGGAACTAGTACATCGCATGCAAGTTTGGTAAATGCATGCGCATGCAGCACCCAAAACGGTGAGATGTCTTTCCTGCGGGGAGGAACAGCTGAGGTCGTCTTCTCGCAGTTGAACCCCTTACGTCCCGTTATTAATCCTAGTAGCAAAAGCATAAGCATTTGGAGCGCTCCCCATTCTCGTGTGGACTGCTATTAACATTTTGCATTTCATGATCCTAGTTAAATTTCTGCATATACAATTCCAACCACCGGCTCGTACACATTTCTAGAAACGATCGCAAAACACAGCGTCACGTTCCACCGAGACTCGAACTCGGATCGCTGGATTCAAAGTCCAGAGTGCTAACCATTACACCATGGAACCGGATGCCTGTAGCGCTCTTAAATTCAGTGGTATCATGTAATTAAGCCCATAAGATGCGATGTCATTACACGTATGGTCCTCAGGAAGTGTTTGCGTGGCTAATGAAGCAACCAAGTAGGCTGGAAGTGGAAGGAGCACCTTCGAATGTAGCGAGAATTCTTGCCAGTATTCGTACATGAAGTGATGTCGAAGGATCAGGTAATCAAAATCGCGAAACAGCCACTTTCGTATGGCGGATGCTTTGTGCTGGAAGCAGCCTAGCTATGAAAACAGCTATGGACACAGAGTACTGTCGAAAACTGCGTGCTGACACAGAACGCTACGTAGTGGGCGTATTGTTCGTGACACGATAACATTTGCACTACACACGGTCGAAATACTGTCACACAACTCAAGCAGCTCTTTCAGCATTCACATACACTGGTGTTCAGCACAGCGCATGTCGTAGGTGTCAGATTAAGAAACCTCTTTGAGAATATGGTCCAGCTAGGATGCTGCAACTAGCAAGTGCGGCAAGATCTCAGTAGGTGGCGGGGTGCAGACTTGCTTACTTGTGCGGCCTGTTGGTCTAGGGGTATGATTCCTGCTTTGGGTGCAGGAGGTCCCGGGTTCAAATCCCGGACAGGCCCTACTTTTCACTTTCGCGACAACCCAGCACTACGATAAACTTGCGAGTCTCTGAAAGTAAGCCATGCAGCAGGACAAACTGCATGTCGGGCCACCGGCCCATGAGACTCTCAGGTGCGCTTTATGGAAGGCAATCTACGTGGCAGGATTAAGCCGTCTCCGCTTACTTATATCTATACGTAAAGACTGGCACGTACAACGATTCTATTCGTTCCCCAGGAACTAGTACATCGCATGCAAGTTTGGTAAATGCATGCGCATGCAGCACCCAAAACGGTGAGATGTCTTTCCTGCGGGGAGGAACAGCTGAGGTCGTCTTCTCGCAGTTGAACCCCTTACGTCCCGTTATTAATCCTAGTAGCAAAAGCATAAGCATTTGGAGCGCTCCCCATTCACGTGTGGACTGCTATTAACATTTTGCATTTCATGATCCTAGTTAAATTTCTGCATATACAATTCCAACCACCGGCTCGTACACATTTCTAGAAACGATCGCTAAACACAGCGTCACGTTCCACCGAGACTCGAACTCGGATCGCTGGATTCAAAGTCCAGAGTGCTAACCATTACACCATGGAACCGGATGCCTGTAGCGCTCTTAAATTCAGTGGTATCATGTAATTAAGCCCATAAGATGCGATGTCATTACACGTATGGTCCTCAGGAAGTGTTTGCGTGGCTAATGAAGCAACCAAGTAGGCTGGAAGTGGAAGGAGCACCTTCGAATGTAGCGAGAATTCTTGCCAGTATTCGTACATGAAGTGATGTCGAAGGATCAGGTAATCAAAATCCCGAAACAGCCACTTTCGTATGGCGGATGCTTTGTGCTGGAAGCAGCCTAGCTATGAAAACAGCTATGGACACAGAGTACTGTCGAAAACTGCGTGCTGACACAGAACGCTACGTAGTGGGCGGATTGTTCGTGACACGATAACATTTGCACTACACACGGTCGAAATACTGTCACACAACTCAAGCAGCTCTTTCAGCATTCACATACACTGGTGTTCAGCACAGCGCATGTCGTAGGTGTCAGATTAAGAAACCTCTTTGAGAATATGGTCCAGCTAGGATGCTGCAACTAGCAAGTGCGGCAAGATCTCAGTAGGTGGCGGGGTGCAGACTTGCTTACTTGTGCGGCCTGTTGGTCTAGGGGTATGATTCCTGCTTTGGGTGCAGGAGGTCCCGGGTTCAAATCCCGGACAGGCCCTACTTTTCACTTTCGCGACAACCCAGCACTACGATAAACTTGCGAGTCTCTGAAAGTAAGCCATGCAGCAGGACAAACTGCATGTCGGGCCACCGGCCCATGAGACTCTCAGGTGCGCTTTATGGAAGGCAATCTACGTGGCAGGATTAAGCCGTCTCCGCTTACTTATATCTATACGTAAAGACTGGCACGTACAACGATTCTATTCGTTCCCCAGGAACTAGTACATCGCATGCAAGTTTGGTAAATGCATGCGCATGCAGCACCCAAAACGGTGAGATGTCTTTCCTGCGGGGAGGAACAGCTGAGGTCGTCTTCTCGCAGTTGAACCCCTTACGTCCCGTTATTAATCCTAGTAGCAAAAGCATAAGCATTTGGAGCGCTCCCCATTCACGTGTGGACTGCTATTAACATTTTGCATTTCATGATCCTAGTTAAATTTCTGCATATACAATTCCAACCACCGGCTCGTACACATTTCTAGAAACGATCGCTAAACACAGCGTCACGTTCCACCGAGACTCGAACTCGGATCGCTGGATTCAAAGTCCAGAGTGCTAACCATTACACCATGGAACCGGATGCCTGTAGCGCTCTTAAATTCAGTGGTATCATGTAATTAAGCCCATAAGATGCGATGTCATTACACGTATGGTCCTCAGGAAGTGTTTGCGTGGCTAATGAAGCAACCAAGTAGGCTGGAAGTGGAAGGAGCACCTTCGAATGTAGCGAGAATTCTTGCCAGTATTCGTACATGAAGTGATGTCGAAGGATCAGGTAATCAAAATCCCGAAACAGCCACTTTCGTATGGCGGATGCTTTGTGCTGGAAGCAGCCTAGCTATGAAAACAGCTATGGACACAGAGTACTGTCGAAAACTGCGTGCTGACACAGAACGCTACGTAGTGGGCGGATTGTTCGTGACACGATAACATTTGCACTACACACGGTCGAAATACTGTCACACAACTCAAGCAGCTCTTTCAGCATTCACATACACTGGTGTTCAGCACAGCGCATGTCGTAGGTGTCAGATTAAGAAACCTCTTTGAGAATATGGTCCAGCTAGGATGCTGCAACTAGCAAGTGCGGCAAGATCTCAGTAGGTGGCGGGGTGCAGACTTGCTTACTTGTGCGGCCTGTTGGTCTAGGGGTATGATTCCTGCTTTGGGTGCAGGAGGTCCCGGGTTCAAATCCCGGACAGGCCCTACTTTTCACTTTCGCGACAACCCAGCACTACGATAAACTTGCGAGTCTCTGAAAGTAAGCCATGCAGCAGGACAAACTGCATGTCGGGCCACCGGCCCATGAGACTCTCAGGTGCGCTTTATGGAAGGCAATCTACGTGGCAGGATTAAGCCGTCTCCGCTTACTTATATCTATACGTAAAGACTGGCACGTACAACGATTCTATTCGTTCCCCAGGAACTAGTACATCGCATGCAAGTTTGGTAAATGCATGCGCATGCAGCACCCAAAACGGTGAGATGTCTTTCCTGCGGGGAGGAACAGCTGAGGTCGTCTTCTCGCAGTTGAACCCCTTACGTCCCGTTATTAATCCTAGTAGCAAAAGCATAAGCATTTGGAGCGCTCCCCATTCACGTGTGGACTGCTATTAACATTTTGCATTTCATGATCCTAGTTAAATTTCTGCATATACAATTCCAACCACCGGCTCGTACACATTTCTAGAAACGATCGCAAAACACAGCGTCAGGTTCCACCGAGACTCGAACTCGGATCGCTGGATTCAAAGTCCAGAGTGCTAACCATTACACCATGGAACCGGATGCCTGTAGCGCTCTTAAATTCAGTGGTATCATGTAATTAAGCCGATAAGATGCGATGTCATTACACGTATGGTCCTCAGGAAGTGTTTGCGTGGCTAATGAAGCAACCAAGTAGGCTGGAAGTGGAAGGAGCACCTTCGAATGTAGCGAGAATTCTTGCCAGTATTCGTACATGAAGTGATGTCGAAGGATCAGGTAATCAAAATCGCGAAACAGCCACTTTCGTATGGCGGATGCTTTGTGCTGGAAGCAGCCTAGCTATGAAAACAGCTATGGACACAGAGTACTGTCGAAAACTGCGTGCTGACACAGAACGCTACGTAGTGGGCGTATTGTTCGTGACACGATAACATTTGCACTACACACGGTCGAAATACTGTCACACAACTCAAGCAGCTCTTTCAGCATTCACATACACTGGTGTTCAGCACAGCGCATGTCGTAGGTGTCAGATTAAGAAACCTCTTTGAGAATATGGTCCAGCTAGGATGCTGCAACTAGCAAGTGCGGCAAGATCTCAGTAGGTGGCGGGGTGCAGACTTGCTTACTTGTGCGGCCTGTTGGTCTAGGGGTACGATTCCTGCTTTGGGTGCAGGAGGTCCCGGGTTCAAATCCCGGACAGGCCCTACTTTTCACTTTCGCGACAACCCAGCACTACGATAAACTTGCGAGTCTCTGAAAGTAAGCCATGCAGCAGGACAAACTGCATGTCGGGCCACCGGCCCATGAGACTCTCAGGTGCGCTTTATGGAAGGCAATCTACGTGGCAGGATTAAGCCGTCTCCGCTTACTTATATCTATACGTAAAGACTGGCACGTACAACGATTCTATTCGTTCCCCAGGAACTAGTACATCGCATGCAAGTTTGGTAAATGCATGCGCATGCAGCACCCAAAACGGTGAGATGTCTTTCCTGCGGGGAGGAACAGCTGAGGTCGTCTTCTCGCAGTTGAACCCCTTACGTCCCGTTATTAATCCTAGTAGCAAAAGCATAAGCATTTGGAGCGCTCCCCATTCACGTGTGGACTGCTATTAACATTTTGCATTTCATGATCCTAGTTAAATTTCTGCATATACAATTCCAACCACCGGCTCGTACACATTTCTAGAAACGATCGCTAAACACAGCGTCACGTTCCACCGAGACTCGAACTCGGATCGCTGGATTCAAAGTCCAGAGTGCTAACCATTACACCATGGAACCGGATGCCTGTAGCGCTCTTAAATTCAGTGGTATCATGTAATTAAGCCCATAAGATGCGATGTCATTACACGTATGGTCCTCAGGAAGTGTTTGCGTGGCTAATGAAGCAACCAAGTAGGCTGGAAGTGGAAGGAGCACCTTCGAATGTAGCGAGAATTCTTGCCAGTATTCGTACATGAAGTGATGTCGAAGGATCAGGTAATCAAAATCCCGAAACAGCCACTTTCGTATGGCGGATGCTTTGTGCTGGAAGCAGCCTAGCTATGAAAACAGCTATGGACACAGAGTACTGTCGAAAACTGCGTGCTGACACAGAACGCTACGTAGTGGGCGGATTGTTCGTGACACGATAACATTTGCACTACACACGGTCGAAATACTGTCACACAACTCAAGCAGCTCTTTCAGCATTCACATACACTGGTGTTCAGCACAGCGCATGTCGTAGGTGTCAGATTAAGAAACCTCTTTGAGAATATGGTCCAGCTAGGATGCTGCAACTAGCAAGTGCGGCAAGATCTCAGTAGGTGGCGGGGTGCAGACTTGCTTACTTGTGCGGCCTGTTGGTCTAGGGGTATGATTCCTGCTTTGGGTGCAGGAGGTCCCGGGTTCAAATCCCGGACAGGCCCTACTTTTCACTTTCGCGACAACCCAGCACTACGATAAACTTGCGAGTCTCTGAAAGTAAGCCATGCAGCAGGACAAACTGCATGTCGGGCCACCGGCCCATGAGACTCTCAGGTGCGCTTTATGGAAGGCAATCTACGTGGCAGGATTAAGCCGTCTCCGCTTACTTATATCTATACGTAAAGACTGGCACGTACAACGATTCTATTCGTTCCCCAGGAACTAGTACATCGCATGCAAGTTTGGTAAATGCATGCGCATGCAGCACCCAAAACGGTGAGATGTCTTTCCTGCGGGGAGGAACAGCTGAGGTCGTCTTCTCGCAGTTGAACCCCTTACGTCCCGTTATTAATCCTAGTAGCAAAAGCATAAGCATTTGGAGCGCTCCCCATTCACGTGTGGACTGCTATTAACATTTTGCATTTCATGATCCTAGTTAAATTTCTGCATATACAATTCCAACCACCGGCTCGTACACATTTCTAGAAACGATCGCAAAACACAGCGTCAGGTTCCACCGAGACTCGAACTCGGATCGCTGGATTCAAAGTCCAGAGTGCTAACCATTACACCATGGAACCGGATGCCTGTAGCGCTCTTAAATTCAGTGGTATCATGTAATTAAGCCGATAAGATGCGATGTCATTACACGTATGGTCCTCAGGAAGTGTTTGCGTGGCTAATGAAGCAACCAAGTAGGCTGGAAGTGGAAGGAGCACCTTCGAATGTAGCGAGAATTCTTGCCAGTATTCGTACATGAAGTGATGTCGAAGGATCAGGTAATCAAAATCGCGAAACAGCCACTTTCGTATGGCGGATGCTTTGTGCTGGAAGCAGCCTAGCTATGAAAACAGCTATGGACACAGAGTACTGTCGAAAACTGCGTGCTGACACAGAACGCTACGTAGTGGGCGTATTGTTCGTGACACGATAACATTTGCACTACACACGGTCGAAATACTGTCACACAACTCAAGCAGCTCTTTCAGCATTCACATACACTGGTGTTCAGCACAGCGCATGTCGTAGGTGTCAGATTAAGAAACCTCTTTGAGAATATGGTCCAGCTAGGATGCTGCAACTAGCAAGTGCGGCAAGATCTCAGTAGGTGGCGGGGTGCAGACTTGCTTACTTGTGCGGCCTGTTGGTCTAGGGGTACGATTCCTGCTTTGGGTGCAGGAGGTCCCGGGTTCAAATCCCGGACAGGCCCTACTTTTCACTTTCGCGACAACCCAGCACTACGATAAACTTGCGAGTCTCTGAAAGTAAGCCATGCAGCAGGACAAACTGCATGTCGGGCCACCGGCCCATGAGACTCTCAGGTGCGCTTTATGGAAGGCAATCTACGTGGCAGGATTAAGCCGTCTCCGCTTACTTATATCTATACGTAAAGACTGGCACGTACAACGATTCTATTCGTTCCCCAGGAACTAGTACATCGCATGCAAGTTTGGTAAATGCATGCGCATGCAGCACCCAAAACGGTGAGATGTCTTTCCTGCGGGGAGGAACAGCTGAGGTCGTCTTCTCGCAGTTGAACCCCTTACGTCCCGTTATTAATCCTAGTAGCAAAAGCATAAGCATTTGGAGCGCTCCCCATTCACGTGTGGACTGCTATTAACATTTTGCATTTCATGATCCTAGTTAAATTTCTGCATATACAATTCCAACCACCGGCTCGTACACATTTCTAGAAACGATCGCAAAACACAGCGTCAGGTTCCACCGAGACTCGAACTCGGATCGCTGGATTCAAAGTCCAGAGTGCTAACCATTACACCAAGGAACTGGATGCCTGTAGCGCTCTTAAATTCAGTGGTATCATGTAATTAAGCCCATAAGATGCGATGTCATTACACGTATGGTCCTCAGGAAGTGTTTGAGTGGCTAATGAAGCAACCAAGTAGGCTGGAAGTGGAAGGAGCACCTTCGAATGTAGCGAGAATTCTTGCCAGTATTCGTACATGAAGTGATGTCGAAGGATCAGGTAATCAAAATCGCGAAACAGCCACTTTCGTATGGCGGATGCTTTGTGCTGGAAGCAGCCTAGCTATGAAAACAGCTATGGACACAGAGTACTGTCGAAAACTGCGTGCTGACACAGAACGCTACGTAGTGGGCGTATTGTTCGTGACACGATAACATTTGCACTACACACGGTCGAAATACTGTCACACAACTCAAGCAGCTCTTTCAGCATTCACATACACTGGTGTTCAGCACAGCGCATGTCGTAGGTGTCAGATTAAGAAACCTCTTTGAGAATATGGTCCAGCTAGGATGCTGCAACTAGCAAGTGCGGCAAGATCTCAGTAGGTGGCGGGGTGCAGACTTGCTTACTTGTGCGGCCTGTTGGTCTAGGGGTATGATTCCTGCTTTGGGTGCAGGAGGTCCCGGGTTCAAATCCCGGACAGGCCCTACTTTTCACTTTCGCGACAACCCAGCACTACGATAAACTTGCGAGTCTCTGAAAGTAAGCCATGCAGCAGGACAAACTGCATGTCGGGCCACCGGCCCATGAGACTCTCAGGTGCGCTTTATGGAAGGCAATCTACGTGGCAGGATTAAGCCGTCTCCGCTTACTTATATCTATACGTAAAGACTGGCACGTACAACGATTCTATTCGTTCCCCAGGAACTAGTACATCGCATGCAAGTTTGGTAAATGCATGCGCATGCAGCACCCAAAACGGTGAGATGTCTTTCCTGCGGGGAGGAACAGCTGAGGTCGTCTTCTCGCAGTTGAACCCCTTACGTCCCGTTATTAATCCTAGTAGCAAAAGCATAAGCATTTGGAGCGCTCCCCATTCACGTGTGGACTGCTATTAACATTTTGCATTTCATGATCCTAGTTAAATTTCTGCATATACAATTCCAACCACCGGCTCGTACACATTTCTAGAAACGATCGCAAAACACAGCGTCAGGTTCCACCGAGACTCGAACTCGGATCGCTGGATTCAAAGTCCAGAGTGCTAACCATTACACCATGGAACCGGATGCCTGTAGCGCTCTTAAATTCAGTGGTATCATGTAATTAAGCCCATAAGATGCGATGTCATTACACGTATGGTCCTCAGGAAGTGTTTGCGTGGCTAATGAAGCAACCAAGTAGGCTGGAAGTGGAAGGAGCACCTTCGAATGTAGCGAGAATTCTTGCCAGTATTCGTACATGAAGTGATGTCGAAGGATCAGGTAATCAAAATCCCGAAACAGCCACTTTCGTATGGCGGATGCTTTGTGCTGGAAGCAGCCTAGCTATGAAAACAGCTATGGACACAGAGTACTGTCGAAAACTGCGTGCTGACACAGAACGCTACGTAGTGGGCGGATTGTTCGTGACACGATAACATTTGCACTACACACGGTCGAAATACTGTCACACAACTCAAGCAGCTCTTTCAGCATTCACATACACTGGTGTTCAGCACAGCGCATGTCGTAGGTGTCAGATTAAGAAACCTCTTTGAGAATATGGTCCAGCTAGGATGCTGCAACTAGCAAGTGCGGCAAGATCTCAGTAGGTGGCGGGGTGCAGACTTGCTTACTTGTGCGGCCTGTTGGTCTAGGGGTATGATTCCTGCTTTGGGTGCAGGAGGTCCCGGGTTCAAATCCCGGACAGGCCCTACTTTTCACTTTCGCGACAACCCAGCACTACGATAAACTTGCGAGTCTCTGAAAGTAAGCCATGCAGCAGGACAAACTGCATGTCGGGCCACCGGAACATGAGACTCTCAGGTGCGCTTTATGGAAGGCAATCTACGTGGCAGGATTAAGCCGTCTCCGCTTACTTATATCTATACGTAAAGACTGGCACGTACAACGATTCTATTCGTTCCCCAGGAACTAGTACATCGCATGCAAGTTTGGTAAATGCATGCGCATGCAGCACCCAAAACGGTGAGATGTCTTTCCTGCGGGGAGGAACAGCTGAGGTCGTCTTCTCGCAGTTGAACCCCTTACGTCCCGTTATTAATCCTAGTAGCAAAAGCATAAGCATTTGGAGCAATCCCCATTCACGTGTGGACTGCTATTAACATTTTGCATTTCATGATCCTAGTTAAATTTCTGCATATACAATTCCAACCACCGGCTCGTACACATTTCTAGAAACGATCGCAAAACACAGCGTCAGGTTCCACCGAGACTCGAACTCGGATCGCTGGATTCAAAGTCCAGAGTGCTAACCATTACACCATGGAACCGGATGCCTGTAGCGCTCTTAAATTCAGTGGTATCATGTAATTAAGCCCATAAGATGCGATGTCATTACACGTATGGTCCTCAGGAAGTGTTTGAGTGGCTAATGAAGCAACCAAGTAGGCTGGAAGTGGAAGGAGCACCTTCGAATGTAGCGAGAATTCTTGCCAGTATTCGTACATGAAGTGATGTCGAAGGATCAGGTAATCAAAATCGCGAAACAGCCACTTTCGTATGGCGGATGCTTTGTGCTGGAAGCAGCCTAGCTATGAAAACAGCTATGGACACAGAGTACTGTCGAAAACTGCGTGCTGACACAGAACGCTACGTAGTGGGCGGATTGTTCGTGACACGATAACATTTGCACTACACACGGTCGAAATACTGTCACACAACTCAAGCAGCTCTTTCAGCATTCACATACACTGGTGTTCAGCACAGCGCATGTCGTAGGTGTCAGATTAAGAAACCTCTTTGAGAATATGGTCCAGCTAGGATGCTGCAACTAGCAAGTGCGGCAAGATCTCAGTAGGTGGCGGGGTGCAGACTTGCTTACTTGTGCGGCCTGTTGGTCTAGGGGTATGATTCCTGCTTTGGGTGCAGGAGGTCCCGGGTTCAAATCCCGGACAGGCCCTACTTTTCACTTTCGCGACAACCCAGCACTACGATAAACTTGCGAGTCTCTGAAAGTAAGCCATGCAGCAGGACAAACTGCATGTCGGGCCACCGGCCCATGAGACTCTCAGGTGCGCTTTATGGAAGGCAATCTACGTGGCAGGATTAAGCCGTCTCCGCTTACTTATATCTATACGTAAAGACTGGCACGTACAACGATTCTATTCGTTCCCCAGGAACTAGTACATCGCATGCAAGTTTGGTAAATGCATGCGCATGCAGCACCCAAAACGGTGAGATGTCTTTCCTGCGGGGAGGAACAGCTGAGGTCGTCTTCTCGCAGTTGAACCCCTTACGTCCCGTTATTAATCCTAGTAGCAAAAGCATAAGCATTTGGAGCGCTCCCCATTCACGTGTGGACTGCTATTAACATTTTGCATTTCATGATCCTAGTTAAATTTCTGCATATACAATTCCAACCACCGGCTCGTACACATTTCTAGAAACGATCGCAAAACACAGCGTCAGGTTCCACCGAGACTCGAACTCGGATCGCTGGATTCAAAGTCCAGAGTGCTAACCATTACACCATGGAACCGGATGCCTGTAGCGCTCTTAAATTCAGTGGTATCATGTAATTAAGCCCATAAGATGCGATGTCATTACACGTATGGTCCTCAGGAAGTGTTTGCGTGGCTAATGAAGCAACCAAGTAGGCTGGAAGTGGAAGGAGCACCTTCGAATGTAGCGAGAATTCTTGCCAGTATTCGTACATGAAGTGATGTCGAAGGATCAGGTAATCAAAATCGCGAAACAGCCACTTTCGTATGGCGGATGCTTTGTGCTGGAAGCAGCCTAGCTATGAAAACAGCTATGGACACAGAGTACTGTCGAAAACTGCGTGCTGACACAGAACGCTACGTAGTGGGCGTATTGTTCGTGACACGATAACATTTGCACTACACACGGTCGAAATACTGTCACACAACTCAAGCAGCTCTTTCAGCATTCACATACACTGGTGTTCAGCACAGCGCATGTCGTAGGTGTCAGATTAAGAAACCTCTTTGAGAATATGGTCCAGCTAGGATGCTGCAACTAGCAAGTGCGGCAAGATCTCAGTAGGTGGCGGGGTGCAGACTTGCTTACTTGTGCGGCCTGTTGGTCTAGGGGTACGATTCCTGCTTTGGGTGCAGGAGGTCCCGGGTTCAAATCCCGGACAGGCCCTACTTTTCACTTTCGCGACAACCCAGCACTACGATAAACTTGCGAGTCTCTGAAAGTAAGCCATGCAGCAGGACAAACTGCATGTCGGGCCACCGGCCCATGAGACTCTCAGGTGCGCTTTATGGAAGGCAATCTACGTGGCAGGATTAAGCCGTCTCCGCTTACTTATATCTATACGTAAAGACTGGCACGTACAACGATTCTATTCGTTCCCCAGGAACTAGTACATCGCATGCAAGTTTGGTAAATGCATGCGCATGCAGCACCCAAAACGGTGAGATGTCTTTCCTGCGGGGAGGAACAGCTGAGGTCGTCTTCTCGCAGTTGAACCCCTTACGTCCCGTTATTAATCCTAGTAGCAAAAGCATAAGCATTTGGAGCGCTCCCCATTCACGTGTGGACTGCTATTAACATTTTGCATTTCATGATCCTAGTTAAATTTCTGCATATACAATTCCAACCACCGGCTCGTACACATTTCTAGAAACGATCGCAAAACACAGCGTCAGGTTCCACCGAGACTCGAACTCGGATCGCTGGATTCAAAGTCCAGAGTGCTAACCATTACACCAAGGAACTGGATGCCTGTAGCGCTCTTAAATTCAGTGGTATCATGTAATTAAGCCCATAAGATGCGATGTCATTACACGTATGGTCCTCAGGAAGTGTTTGAGTGGCTAATGAAGCAACCAAGTAGGCTGGAAGTGGAAGGAGCACCTTCGAATGTAGCGAGAATTCTTGCCAGTATTCGTACATGAAGTGATGTCGAAGGATCAGGTAATCAAAATCGCGAAACAGCCACTTTCGTATGGCGGATGCTTTGTGCTGGAAGCAGCCTAGCTATGAAAACAGCTATGGACACAGAGTACTGTCGAAAACTGCGTGCTGACACAGAACGCTACGTAGTGGGCGGATTGTTCGTGACACGATAACATTTGCACTACACACGGTCGAAATACTGTCACACAACTCAAGCAGCTCTTTCAGCATTCACATACACTGGTGTTCAGCACAGCGCATGTCGTAGGTGTCAGATTAAGAAACCTCTTTGAGAATATGGTCCAGCTAGGATGCTGCAACTAGCAAGTGCGGCAAGATCTCAGTAGGTGGCGGGGTGCAGACTTGCTTACTTGTGCGGCCTGTTGGTCTAGGGGTATGATTCCTGCTTTGGGTGCAGGAGGTCCCGGGTTCAAATCCCGGACAGGCCCTACTTTTCACTTTCGCGACAACCCAGCACTACGATAAACTTGCGAGTCTCTGAAAGTAAGCCATGCAGCAGGACAAACTGCATGTCGGGCCACCGGCCCATGAGACTCTCAGGTGCGCTTTATGGAAGGCAATCTACGTGGCAGGATTAAGCCGTCTCCGCTTACTTATATCTATACGTAAAGACTGGCACGTACAACGATTCTATTCGTTCCCCAGGAACTAGTACATCGCATGCAAGTTTGGTAAATGCATGCGCATGCAGCACCCAAAACGGTGAGATGTCTTTCCTGCGGGGAGGAACAGCTGAGGTCGTCTTCTCGCAGTTGAACCCCTTACGTCCCGTTATTAATCCTAGTAGCAAAAGCATAAGCATTTGGAGCGCTCCCCATTCACGTGTGGACTGCTATTAACATTTTGCATTTCATGATCCTAGTTAAATTTCTGCATATACAATTCCAACCACCGGCTCGTACACATTTCTAGAAACGATCGCAAAACACAGCGTCAGGTTCCACCGAGACTCGAACTCGGATCGCTGGATTCAAAGTCCAGAGTGCTAACCATTACACCATGGAACCGGATGCCTGTAGCGCTCTTAAATTCAGTGGTATCATGTAATTAAGCCCATAAGATGCGATGTCATTACACGTATGGTCCTCAGGAAGTGTTTGCGTGGCTAATGAAGCAACCAAGTAGGCTGGAAGTGGAAGGAGCACCTTCGAATGTAGCGAGAATTCTTGCCAGTATTCGTACATGAAGTGATGTCGAAGGATCAGGTAATCAAAATCGCGAAACAGCCACTTTCGTATGGCGGATGCTTTGTGCTGGAAGCAGCCTAGCTATGAAAACAGCTATGGACACAGAGTACTGTCGAAAACTGCGTGCTGACACAGAACGCTACGTAGTGGGCGTATTGTTCGTGACACGATAACATTTGCACTACACACGGTCGAAATACTGTCACACAACTCAAGCAGCTCTTTCAGCATTCACATACACTGGTGTTCAGCACAGCGCATGTCGTAGGTGTCAGATTAAGAAACCTCTTTGAGAATATGGTCCAGCTAGGATGCTGCAACTAGCAAGTGCGGCAAGATCTCAGTAGGTGGCGGGGTGCAGACTTGCTTACTTGTGCGGCCTGTTGGTCTAGGGGTACGATTCCTGCTTTGGGTGCAGGAGGTCCCAGGTTCAAATCCCGGACAGGCCCCACTTTTCACTTTCGCGACAACCCAGCACTACGATAAACTTGCGAGTCTCTGAAAGTAAGCCATGCAGCAGGACAAACTGCATGTCGGGCCACCGGCCCATGAGACTCTCAGGTGCGCTTTATGGAAGGCAATCTACGTGGCAGGATTAAGCCGTCTCCGCTTACTTATATCTATACGTAAAGACTGGCACGTACAACGATTCTATTCGTTCCCCAGGAACTAGTACATCGCATGCAAGTTTGGTAAATGCATGCGCATGCAGCACCCAAAACGGTGAGATGTCTTTCCTGCGGGGAGGAACAGCTGAGGTCGTCTTCTCGCAGTTGAACCCCTTACGTCCCGTTATTAATCCTAGTAGCAAAAGCATAAGCATTTGGAGCGCTCCCCATTCACGTGTGGACTGCTATTAACATTTTGCATTTCATGATCCTAGTTAAATTTCTGCATATACAATTCCAACCACCGGCTCGTACACATTTCTAGAAACGATCGCAAAACACAGCGTCACGTTCCACCGAGACTCGAACTCGGATCGCTGGATTCAAAGTCCAGAGTGCTAACCATTACACCATGGAACCGGATGCCTGTAGCGCTCTTAAATTCAGTGGTATCATGTAATTAAGCCCATAAGATGCGATGTCATTACACGTATGGTCCTCAGGAAGTGTTTGCGTGGCTAATGAAGCAACCAAGTAGGCTGGAAGTGGAAGGAGCACCTTCGAATGTAGCGAGAATTCTTGCCAGTATTCGTACATGAAGTGATGTCGAAGGATCAGGTAATCAAAATCGCGAAACAGCCACTTTCGTATGGCGGATGCTTTGTGCTGGAAGCAGCCTAGCTATGAAAACAGCTATGGACACAGAGTACTGTCGAAAACTGCGTGCTGACACAGAACGCTACGTAGTGGGCGTATTGTTCGTGACACGATAACATTTGCACTACACACGGTCGAAATACTGTCACACAACTCAAGCAGCTCTTTCAGCATTCACATACACTGGTGTTCAGCACAGCGCATGTCGTAGGTGTCAGATTAAGAAACCTCTTTGAGAATATGGTCCAGCTAGGATGCTGCAACTAGCAAGTGCGGCAAGATCTCAGTAGGTGGCGGGGTGCAGACTTGCTTACTTGTGCGGCCTGTTGGTCTAGGGGTACGATTCCTGCTTTGGGTGCAGGAGGTCCCGGGTTCAAATCCCGGACAGGCCCTACTTTTCACTTTCGCGACAACCCAGCACTACGATAAACTTGCGAGTCTCTGAAAGTAAGCCATGCAGCAGGACAAACTGCATGTCGGGCCACCGGCCCATGAGACTCTCAGGTGCGCTTTATGGAAGGCAATCTACGTGGCAGGATTAAGCCGTCTCCGCTTACTTATATCTATACGTAAAGACTGGCACGTACAACGATTCTATTCGTTCCCCAGGAACTAGTACATCGCATGCAAGTTTGGTAAATGCATGCGCATGCAGCACCCAAAACGGTGAGATGTCTTTCCTGCGGGGAGGAACAGCTGAGGTCGTCTTCTCGCAGTTGAACCCCTTACGTCCCGTTATTAATCCTAGTAGCAAAAGCATAAGCATTTGGAGCGCTCCCCATTCACGTGTGGACTGCTATTAACATTTTGCATTTCATGATCCTAGTTAAATTTCTGCATATACAATTCCAACCACCGGCTCGTACACATTTCTAGAAACGATCGCAAAACACAGCGTCAGGTTCCACCGAGACTCGAACTCGGATCGCTGGATTCAAAGTCCAGAGTGCTAACCATTACACCAAGGAACTGGATGCCTGTAGCGCTCTTAAATTCAGTGGTATCATGTAATTAAGCCCATAAGATGCGATGTCATTACACGTATGGTCCTCAGGAAGTGTTTGAGTGGCTAATGAAGCAACCAAGTAGGCTGGAAGTGGAAGGAGCACCTTCGAATGTAGCGAGAATTCTTGCCAGTATTCGTACATGAAGTGATGTCGAAGGATCAGGTAATCAAAATCGCGAAACAGCCACTTTCGTATGGCGGATGCTTTGTGCTGGAAGCAGCCTAGCTATGAAAACAGCTATGGACACAGAGTACTGTCGAAAACTGCGTGCTGACACAGAACGCTACGTAGTGGGCGGATTGTTCGTGACACGATAACATTTGCACTACACACGGTCGAAATACTGTCACACAACTCAAGCAGCTCTTTCAGCATTCACATACACTGGTGTTCAGCACAGCGCATGTCGTAGGTGTCAGATTAAGAAACCTCTTTGAGAATATGGTCCAGCTAGGATGCTGCAACTAGCAAGTGCGGCAAGATCTCAGTAGGTGGCGGGGTGCAGACTTGCTTACTTGTGCGGCCTGTTGGTCTAGGGGTATGATTCCTGCTTTGGGTGCAGGAGGTCCCGGGTTCAAATCCCGGACAGGCCCTACTTTTCACTTTCGCGACAACCCAGCACTACGATAAACTTGCGAGTCTCTGAAAGTAAGCCATGCAGCAGGACAAACTGCATGTCGGGCCACCGGCCCATGAGACTCTCAGGTGCGCTTTATGGAAGGCAATCTACGTGGCAGGATTAAGCCGTCTCCGCTTACTTATATCTATACGTAAAGACTGGCACGTACAACGATTCTATTCGTTCCCCAGGAACTAGTACATCGCATGCAAGTTTGGTAAATGCATGCGCATGCAGCACCCAAAACGGTGAGATGTCTTTCCTGCGGGGAGGAACAGCTGAGGTCGTCTTCTCGCAGTTGAACCCCTTACGTCCCGTTATTAATCCTAGTAGCAAAAGCATAAGCATTTGGAGCGCTCCCCATTCACGTGTGGACTGCTATTAACATTTTGCATTTCATGATCCTAGTTAAATTTCTGCATATACAATTCCAACCACCGGCTCGTACACATTTCTAGAAACGATCGCAAAACACAGCGTCAGGTTCCACCGAGACTCGAACTCGGATCGCTGGATTCAAAGTCCAGAGTGCTAACCATTACACCATGGAACCGGATGCCTGTAGCGCTCTTAAATTCAGTGGTATCATGTAATTAAGCCCATAAGATGCGATGTCATTACACGTATGGTCCTCAGGAAGTGTTTGCGTGGCTAATGAAGCAACCAAGTAGGCTGGAAGTGGAAGGAGCACCTTCGAATGTAGCGAGAATTCTTGCCAGTATTCGTACATGAAGTGATGTCGAAGGATCAGGTAATCAAAATCGCGAAACAGCCACTTTCGTATGGCGGATGCTTTGTGCTGGAAGCAGCCTAGCTATGAAAACAGCTATGGACACAGAGTACTGTCGAAAACTGCGTGCTGACACAGAACGCTACGTAGTGGGCGTATTGTTCGTGACACGATAACATTTGCACTACACACGGTCGAAATACTGTCACACAACTCAAGCAGCTCTTTCAGCATTCACATACACTGGTGTTCAGCACAGCGCATGTCGTAGGTGTCAGATTAAGAAACCTCTTTGAGAATATGGTCCAGCTAGGATGCTGCAACTAGCAAGTGCGGCAAGATCTCAGTAGGTGGCGGGGTGCAGACTTGCTTACTTGTGCGGCCTGTTGGTCTAGGGGTACAGTTCCGCTTTAGACGCCGTGCAGTGTGGACGTGCCTAGTCTTCCGCTCCGCCGTAGCGTTACGTATAGTGGACTATCGTTTTTGTTACGTGTTGTGTTGCAACTTCTGAGAGTATTTCTCCGTCGTTGTTTCGTACCTTGTGTTACTTTCTGTCCTTATTTCAGTGTTTTTTGTGTAGCGGTTTCGACCGCATATTTTGAAAATGTCGTCCCAGGTTATTCCTCGTCAGGCTACAGTTAGTTTTGCTTTTGACAAGTCAACCCGCCATGTGCAACCTAGTTCTCTTGAGATTCATGATTGGTTGGTAGATACTTTTGGTGTTCATTCGGATCAGGTGCACACTGCTTATTTTGATACCGAACTGTATGTTTTCTTTGTTAAGTTTATGGACCCACTTCAGGTTGATAAAATTCTTTCTAAATATGGTCATCAAGTTCTCTTTCGGCATCGGGATGATTCTGTAAGTACCGTGCTGCTTTCCAATGCTTCCATCACGTATACCAATGTTCGTGTTTACAACCTTCCACCGGAGGTGGATAATGTCTATCTTAAGGAGGGTCTACAGAAGTATGGTGATGTAAAGAGCATTCGCCTTGAACGCTGGTCAAGCCAACATCGCCTGCAATGTTACAGTGGTATTCGTTCAGTCGAAATGCACGTTAAGCAGAATATTCCATCTCACCTGCAGATCGGTGGATATCGTGTCCATGTAACATATAGTGGTCAGGTTGGCACCTGTTTTTTGTGCAATGAAAGTGGTCACGTGCGTACCGACTGTCCGCGGAGAGTTTTTGTTTTAAAAAATTCTCTCGAACAGCGTCGCAAGTTAACGGTCGCTGACCTCGTTGCAGGTGGTTCTGCTCTTGGTGTAGCACAGTCCAGTGGTAGTAGCGCCCCGCCACAGGTTTTGCGCACCCCTGATACAGAATTTCCTCCTTTGCGTGCTAAATCTGATGTTGTTCCGTCTGTCCCTCAGGTGGGTGTGCCACTTTTGAATAATAAGAGGCGTCGCCCACACGATGGAAATAGTACGGATGAGGATCTCCCTGAGATGCCCCAGTGCGAGCGACCGGCATCCTCCGAGCCACTGTGTACTGTAGCTGCTCCCTGCCCTCCTGAGGTAGCGGTTCCGGTGGCGGCTGCTGGCGCCCCTCCGGCCTCCGACGCAGCTTCTCTCGAGTCGGGTCGTCGGTCGGGCCTGTTGGCGCCGTCTTCCGAACCGACTTCGATGTCACAACAAGTGGAGCCGCGACAACTTCCTGCTTCGCTGCCCCATACCTCTGCCAGCGGAGCTGCTCCGCTTCCTTCCAACTCTGCGGCCTCGGACCTTCCTGCTCACGTTTCGCCTCCGTGCAGTCCATGTTTGCCGGAAGCTAGTGCAGGTGTTGACCATTCCGTTTTGTCGGATGTTTCCCCCGCGACCCCGGATCCCGCATGTGGACCGGCGCGGGTGGTGTCGGATACAGAACTTGACCCTCCTACGTCACCGGCGGCTGAAGTTTCCTTGCCCGTCAGCCGACGCAAGTTACGCGTTCAGCCGAACGTTAATGCTGTTCGTAAAAAACCGAAACGTAAGGGATCCGCGGAACGGGGTAGCAGTCCCCCTCCCTCGGATGCCTCCGTCACCCCTGCTATGGACTGTGACGCTGGTGCGTCGGTGTAGGTGATTTGTTTTCTCGCTTTTCTCTCTATGGTTCAAGCATACACCCTTCTTACCTTAAATGTTAACCGTATTGAGTCCGACGTTCGCATTGCCTCTTTGCGGCAGTTTATTTACGACGCCTGTGCGGACGTAGTGTTTTTGCAGGAAGTGTTGTTTTCTGATCTCTCTCTACCTGGATTTCAAACAGTTTTTAATGTCGCGCCGGAATATTCAACAGGAACTGCTCTTTTCTTTCGAGAGGGCATTCCTATTACTGACATTGAATTCCTTGACTCTGGCCGTGGGATTGGTTGTCGTCTTTTTGATCTCCGCCTCGTTGTTTTGTATGCCCCCTCTGGTTCGGGTCACACTGTGGCTCGATCGCGCTTTTATAAAGAAGAGCTTATTTATCTTTTGCGCCAGAGTCCTCGGAGTCTCCTGCTCGGAGGCGATTTTAATTGTGTTTTACGCCCTGCAGACCAGTCCCCCAATTTTAATTATTGCCGTGATTTACATGACTTAGTTCGTACGATGCATCTGCGTGATGTTTGGGAACACAAATATCCAACCCTGGTGAAATATACGTTTTTTTACCGCGTCCTCATGCAGTAGACTCGACAGATTCTATTTATCTGATTTTTTATGTGATAAAATTCTTTCTGTCGATGTTATTCCTACTAGTTTTTCTGACCATTGTGCTTTTACTGCAACTGTAAATCTTAGTCGCCAACCTGCAAAACTTTATCGTTCCCAGTGGATGTTAAATGTTTCCCACCTTGCCGACAGTGCTATGGATGATGTTATAAGTGGCGTGTGGGAGCGATGTCTTCGCTCTGTCCCGCGATACCCCTTCTTGCTGGTTTGGTGGACTGCGTTTGCCAAGCCCAAGATTCGTCAGACTTTGATTTTCTACTGTGCTGCTAGGACGCGTGATTTTAAGAACACGTATGAATATTACTACTCTGTCCTGCGTGAACTATATGACGCGGCGGGTACCTCTCCACTGCGGATCCATGATGTTCGTCGTATTAAAGCCAAGCTCTTGAGCCTTAAACGACGACAGATGGATGGTCTGCGAGTTAAGTCGAAACCTCACTCTCTTGTTGAAGGTGAACTGACATCCTTGTACCACCTGCTACGGCATCAGACTCGTCGTCGTCGCTCCTTCATCTCTTCTCTTACGGTGGATGATGGGCGACAGTTTAGTGCACAGGAGGAAATGGTTCGTGCTCTTCATCAGTATTACACTAGTCTCTATTCTGCCGATGATTCTGGTGAGTCTCTTTCGGATGATGTCTTTGGGGATCTAACTGCGACGATCGCGCCTGACGCGAACGGCGAATTTCTCCGGGAGTTCCAGGTAGATGATGTTTTCGATTTTATTGCTCGCTCTCCGTCCAGTAAATCGCCGGGTCCAGACGGCCTGCCTAAAGAATTTTATCTCCGTTTTTGGCCTCTTTTGGGTGGCATTTTTACGCAGATTTTAAATGAGATTGTCAGAGGGATGGATGTGCCTGCCGATTTTAAAGTAGGGAAAATTGTTTTAATTCCGAAGTCCTCTGGTCGTTTATCTGCTGCCAATCTTCGTCCGCTCACATTGCTGAATTTTGACTATAAGACAGCTGCTAGAGCGCTCAATAGCCGGCTGTCTTCTCTGCTTCGGGGTGTGATTGGTGCACATCAATGTTGTTTTCATGATAGATCTATTCTGACACCAGTAGCCGAATATCGGGATGTTGTCTCGGTTGCGGCGGTTACAAACGTACATTGTGCCTTTGCCTTCCTTGATTTTTATAAGGCTTTTGATCACGTCAGTCATGTGTTTTTAGATCGTGTTTTAGGTACAATAGGTTTTAACGCTTCATCACGTGGTGTTCTTGGCAATTTGTACAGGGGAATAACAGCTCGGGTGTCAGTCAATGGGCAGCTGACGCCGCCCATTGCTATCCGCCGCGGAGTGCCTCAGGGTAGTCCGCTCTCTATGTCTTTATTCGTTTTGTCCCTGGAACCGCTGCTTCGGACTATTGCTCTCAAGCTTCAGGGTATGTCCCTCTCTGGTGGGAAGCTCTCGGTTAAGGCATATGCGGATGATGTCGTTGTTCTCCTCCGTCAACGAGATGATATCCTGTTGTTGAAAGGGGCAGTTGATGCATACTGTCGTGTCTCTGGAGCGCGTCTCAATCAGGGTAAATGTAAGTTCCTTGATATTCGAGGATTTCGCGATGCTGACGTCCCTTGGGCCACTTTTGTCGATCGCCATACGTCCTTGGGGATTATCATTGATCGGTGTCCTCTAAAAATGGCGGCTCTCAATTGGAAATCTGTCACCGAGAAGATACAGGGGGCTCTGATGGTCCATGAGCAGCGCTCTGCTACCATTTTGCAAAAAGTCCGAATTTTAGACACCTACGTCCTATGTAAAGCTTATTATGTTGCTCAGCTGTTCCCACTTCCCATGATGGTGGCGAAAAGGTTGCGCCAATTGTCTAGCAGGTTTATATGGAAGGGCCATCTTTTCAAGTTACGTTACGAGGTAATGACGAAACCGCGTCTCTCCGGAGGCTTGGGCCTCTCTGACATTACTCGCAAGGCGTCTGCTTTGTACGTCCGCCGAACGACTCTAATTGTTACGCAAGAAGTGACTTCAATTACATCCAGGCTTTTTACTGTTGTGCGTCCGGCGAGCCTTGCTCCACCTGTCGATGTCGGACGCCTAAATTTTAAGTTGAAACACATTCGGGAATTTTACATTGCGGTGAGTTACCTCGGTGACGTCTTCTTGCGGCGACCGGTGCCAACGACCAAGAGCTTGATTGCCCGCTGGGAGGGGCTGGCCAGTCCCAATCCAATAGAACTGGCGTCTCCATCCGTGTCCTGGAGGAACGTCTGGAAGAACGTTAGTCTGCCGATCCACTCTATGGCCGTGGCGTCCACGTGGTATAGGGTAATAAATAATTTGGTTCCCACCAATGTACGACTGCACCGTATTGGTCTTTCTGACACGGACACCTGTACTCGGTGTGGTCTCCTGGATACCCTTGAACATCGATTCACCTGCTGTGGGCACCTTGCTAATTGGCGTTGGCTCAGGAAACAACTTGCTTTTGTCACTAGGTCTGCTGAAGCCGCTTATACTATTGACATCATCGTCCGGCCCGATTCTTCCTTTTTTCCGCGGACGAAGCTCCATACCGTCATGTGGTTGATTGGCCATTTCGTACATTTTGTCAACAGTTGTCATGAAGAGGATGGACACCTAGCGTTTCGGCAGTACATGCTTACTGCTTACTGGCAGCGCTTGCGATTGCCAGGCCTCCGAGATGATTTTGCCAATATGCTTAGCCTGACATTTGAAAGAGAGGGTGTTGGCTAAGGTCACCTGTGTGAGCCATTTTCTTTTATACTGTTTCTGAATTTGCCGCCTTTATGTATGTTTCTTCTCTACACCAGGACTGAAGTTTTCGTGTTTTAACCTTTATTTCAGTAAGCAGTCTACATTATATAGTCATGTTTTAGGATTTTAATTTCAGTACTGTACTTCTTTTGAAGTGGCTGTGTGGTGGATATTCTTTAATATTTTTTTTCAATAGATATATTCGTTCGAGTGGTAGATTGTCTGCTTCAAAAAAAAAAAAAAAAAAAAAAAAAAAAAAGTTGGGAGAGCGTTAGACTGAAGATCTAAAGGTCCCTGGTTCGATCCCGGGTTTCGGCAGGTATTCGTTTTGATGCGACGCCAATGGAATTGCTCTGCGAAAAAAAAAAAAAAAAAAAAGGGGTATGATTCCTGCTTTGGGTGCAGGAGGTCCCGGGTTCAAATCCCGGACGAGCCCTGCCGTTTTGACCGTGCTGAAGAGTAGGTGGAACTCAGCCCCGGTTGCAGCTCCTCAATGAAGAGTAGACGCCTGTTATAGCACGTGGATATAACAAGAATGCGGCACCAGTAAAGTACGTAGGTGGAATTCGGTAGAAACGCAGACGGTAATTTTGCATGCAACGGAAAACAAGGTTGTCTTTGCGGGATATGTGCACCGTGAGTGGAGATTCAGCTTAATTGTGCGACAGTCTACCCTCAGCTTACTAGCGAAAACAAAAAAAAAAAAAAAAAAAGGGGTATGATTCCTGCTTTGGGTGCAGGAGGTCCCGGGTTCAAATCCCGGACGAGCCCTGCCATTTTGACCGTGCTGAAGAGTAGGTGGAACTCAGTCCCGGTTGCAGCTCCTCAATGAAGAGTAGACGCCTGTTATAGCACGTGGATATAACAAGAATGCGGCACCAGTAAAGTACGTAGGTGGAATTCGATAGAAACGCAGACGGTAATTTTGCATGCAACGGAAAACAAGGTTGTCTTTGCGGAATATGTGCACCGTGAGTGGAGATTCAGCTTAATTGTGCGACAGTCTACCCTCATCTTACTAGCGACGGCAACAACCAAGGGGTGGCATGTAAGATTGAGCGTGGCTAAGAGTTTCTCATTATTAGTTAGCATCACACTTTGACAGAGCTGTGACAAGGCGAGTAGGGTGAGCTCAGGAAAGCCAGTAGCAAGCGCACTTGAAGTAGCCCAGAAGAACCGGATTATAAATTTTGCCAGCCATAATGGAGCTAGGGGCGTTCTCAGTTACCAAATACCGGTGCAATAAGAGAGCAACAGTATTTGACAGTAAAATGACGCCCTATCCGTCTAGCATACGACATTGCTTGTCTCTGCATACGCGGACGTGAGGTCATCTCGGAAATGAAATCCGAAATATAGATTAAAATTGTTGTGTTCCCGCCCGGGATCGAACCGGGGACCTTCTGCGTGTAAAGCAGACGTGATAAAAAAAAAAAAAAAAAAAAGAAAACAAAAAAAAAAAAAAAAAAAAGGGGTACGATTCCTGCTTTGGGTGCAGGAGGTCCCGGGTTCAAATCCCGGACAGGCCCCACTTTTCACTTTCGCGACAACCCAGCACTACGATAAACTTGCGAGTCTCTGAAAGTAAGCCATGCAGCAGGACAAACTGCATGTCGGGCCACCGGCCCATGAGACTCTCAGGTGCGCTTTATGGAAGGCAATCTACGTGGCAGGATTAAGCCGTCTCCGCTTACTTATATCTATACGTAAAGACTGGCACGTACAACGATTCTATTCGTTCCCCAGGAACTAGTACATCGCATGCAAGTTTGGTAAATGCATGCGCATGCAGCACCCAAAACGGTGAGATGTCTTTCCTGCGGGGAGGAACAGCTGAGGTCGTCTTCTCGCAGTTGAACCCCTTACGTCCCGTTATTAATCCTAGTAGCAAAAGCATAAGCATTTGGAGCGCTCCCCATTCACGTGTGGACTGCTATTAACATTTTGCATTTCATGATCCTAGTTAAATTTCTGCATATACAATTCCAACCACCGGCTCGTACACATTTCTAGAAACGATCGCAAAACACAGCGTCAGGTTCCACCGAGACTCGAACTCGGATCGCTGGATTCAAAGTCCAGAGTGCTAACCATTACACCATGGAACCGGATGCCTGTAGCGCTCTTAAATTCAGTGGTATCATGTAATTAAGCCCATAAGATGCGATGTCATTACACGTATGGTCCTCAGGAAGTGTTTGCGTGGCTAATGAAGCAACCAAGTAGGCTGGAAGTGGAAGGAGCACCTTCGAATGTAGCGAGAATTCTTGCCAGTATTCGTACATGAAGTGATGTCGAAGGATCAGGTAATCAAAATCGCGAAACAGCCACTTTCGTATGGCGGATGCTTTGTGCTGGAAGCAGCCTAGCTATGAAAACAGCTATGGACACAGAGTACTGTCGAAAACTGCGTGCTGACACAGAACGCTACGTAGTGGGCGGATTGTTCGTGACACGATAACATTTGCACTACACACGGTCGAAATACTGTCACACAACTCAAGCAGCTCTTTCAGCATTCACATACACTGGTGTTCAGCACAGCGCATGTCGTAGGTGTCAGATTAAGAAACCTCTTTGAGAATATGGTCCAGCTAGGATGCTGCAACTAGCAAGTGCGGCAAGATCTCAGTAGGTGGCGGGGTGCAGACTTGCTTACTTGTGCGGCCTGTTGGTCTAGGGGTATGATTCCTGCTTTGGGTGCAGGAGGTCCCGGGTTCAAATCCCGGACAGGCCCTACTTTTCACTTTTGCGACAACCCAGCACTACGATAAACTTGCGAGTCTCTGAAAGTAAGCCATGCAGCAGGACAAACTGCATGTCGGGCCACCGGCCCATGAGACTCTCAGGTGCGCTTTATGGAAGGCAATCTACGTGGCAGGATTAAGCCGTCTCCGCTTACTTATATCTATACGTAAAGACTGGCACGTACAACGATTCTATTCGTTCCCCAGGAACTAGTACATCGCATGCAAGTTTGGTAAATGCATGCGCATGCAGCACCCAAAACGGTGAGATGTCTTTCCTGCGGGGAGGAACAGCTGAGGTCGTCTTCTCGCAGTTGAACCCCTTACGTCCCGTTATTAATCCTAGTAGCGAAAGCATAAGCATTTGGAGCGCTCCCCATTCACGTGTGGACTGCTATTAACATTTTGCATTTCATGATCCTAGTTAAATTTCTGCATATACAATTCCAACCACCGGCTCGTACACATTTCTAGAAACGATCGCAAAACACAGCGTCACGTTCCACCGAGACTCGAACTCGGATCGCTGGATTCAAAGTCCAGAGTGCTAACCATTACACCATGGAACCGGATGCCTGTAGCGCTCTTAAATTCAGTGGTATCATGTAATTAAGCCCATAAGATGCGATGTCATTACACGTATGGTCCTCAGGAAGTGTTTGCGTGGCTAATGAAGCAACCAAGTAGGCTGGAAGTGGAAGGAGCACCTTCGAATGTAGCGAGAATTCTTGCCAGTATTCGTACATGAAGTGATGTCGAAGGATCAGGTAATCAAAATCGCGAAACAGCCACTTTCGTATGGCGGATGCTTTGTGCTGGAAGCAGCCTAGCTATGAAAACAGCTATGGACACAGAGTACTGTCGAAAACTGCGTGCTGACACAGAACGCTACGTAGTGGGCGGATTGTTCGTGACACGATAACATTTGCACTACACACGGTCGAAATACTGTCACACAACTCAAGCAGCTCTTTCAGCATTCACATATACTGGTGTTCAGCACAGCGCATGTCGTAGGTGTCAGATTAAGAAACCTCTTTGAGAATATGGTCCAGCTAGGATGCTGCAACTAGCAAGTGCGGCAAGATCTCAGTAGGTGGCGGGGTGCAGACTTGCTTACTTGTGCGGCCTGTTGGTCTAGGGGTATGATTCCTGCTTTGGGTGCAGGAGGTTCCGGGGTTCAAATCCCGGACAGGCCCTACTTTTCACTTTCGCGACAACCCAGCACTACGATAAACTTGCGAGTCTCTGAAAGTAAGCCATGCAGCAGGACAAACTGCATGTCGGGCCACCGGCCCATGAGACTCTCAGGTGCGCTTTATGGAAGGCAATCTACGTGGCAGGATTAAGCCGTCTCCGCTTACTTATATCTATACGTAAAGACTGGCACGTACAACGATTCTATTCGTTCCCCAGGAACTAGTACATCGCATGCAAGTTTGGTAAATGCATGCGCATGCAGCACCCAAAACGGTGAGATGTCTTTCCTGCGGGGAGGAACAGCTGAGGTCGTCTTCTCGCAGTTGAACCCCTTACGTCCCGTTATTAATCCTAGTAGCAAAAGCATAAGCATTTGGAGCGCTCCCCATTCACGTGTGGACTGCTATTAACATTTTGCATTTCATGATCCTAGTTAAATTTCTGCATATACAATTCCAACCACCGGCTCGTACACATTTCTAGAAACGATCGCAAAACACAGCGTCAGGTTCCACCGAGACTCGAACTCGGATCGCTGGATTCAAAGTCCAGAGTGCTAACCATTACACCATGGAACCGGATGCCTGTAGCGCTCTTAAATTCAGTGGTATCATGTAATTAAGCCCATAAGATGCGATGTCATTACACGTATGGTCCTCAGGAAGTGTTTGCGTGGCTAATGAAGCAACCAAGTAGGCTGAAAGTGGAAGGAGCACCTTCGAATGTAGCGAGAATTCTTGCCAGTATTCGTACATGAAGTGATGTCGAAGGATCAGGTAATCAAAATCGCGAAACAGCCACTTTCGTATGGCGGATGCTTTGTGCTGGAAGCAGCCTAGCTATGAAAACAGCTATGGACACAGAGTACTGTCGAAAACTGCGTGCTGACACAGAACGCTACGTAGTGGGCGGATTGTTCGTGACACGATAACATTTGCACTACACACGGTCGAAATACTGTCACACAACTCAAGCAGCTCTTTCAGCATTCACATACACTGGTGTTCAGCACAGCGCATGTCGTAGGTGTCAGATTAAGAAACCTCTTTGAGAATATGGTCCAGCTAGGATGCTGCAACTAGCAAGTGCGGCAAGATCTCAGTAGGTGGCGGGGTGCAGACTTGCTTACTTGTGCGGCCTGTTGGTCTAGGGGTATGATTCCTGCTTTGGGTGCAGGAGGTCCCGGGTTCAAATCCCGGACAGGCCCTACTTTTCACTTTCGCGACAACCCAGCACTACGATAAACTTGCGAGTCTCTGAAAGTAAGCCATGCAGCAGGACAAACTGCATGTCGGGCCACCGGCCCATGAGACTCTCAGGTGCGCTTTATGGAAGGCAATCTACGTGGCAGGATTAAGCCGTCTCCGCTTACTTATATCTATACGTAAAGACTGGCACGTACAACGATTCTATTCGTTCCCCAGGAACTAGTACATCGCATGCAAGTTTGGTAAATGCATGCGCATGCAGCACCCAAAACGGTGAGATGTCTTTCCTGCGGGGAGGAACAGCTGAGGTCGTCTTCTCGCAGTTGAACCCCTTACGTCCCGTTATTAATCCTAGTAGCAAAAGCATAAGCATTTGGAGCGCTCCCCATTCACGTGTGGACTGCTATTAACATTTTGCATTTCATGATCCTAGTTAAATTTCTGCATATACAATTCCAACCACCGGCTCGTACACATTTCTAGAAACGATCGCAAAACACAGCGTCAGGTTCCACCGAGACTCGAACTCGGATCGCTGGATTCAAAGTCCAGAGTGCTAACCATTACACCATGGAACTGGATGCCTGTAGCGCTCTTAAATTCAGTGGTATCATGTAATTAAGCCCATAAGATGCGATGTCATTACACGTATGGTCCTCAGGAAGTGTTTGAGTGGCTAATGAAGCAACCAAGTAGGCTGGAAGTGGAAGGAGCACCTTCGAATGTAGCGAGAATTCTTGCCAGTATTCGTACATGAAGTGATGTCGAAGGATCAGGTAATCAAAATCGCGAAACAGCCACTTTCGTATGGCGGATGCTTTGTGCTGGAAGCAGCCTAGCTATGAAAACAGCTATGGACACAGAGTACTGTCGAAAACTGCGTGCTGACACAGAACGCTACGTAGTGGGCGGATTGTTCGTGACACGATAACATTTGCACTACACACGGTCGAAATACTGTCACACAACTCAAGCAGCTCTTTCAGCATTCACATACACTGGTGTTCAGCACAGCGCATGTCGTAGGTGTCAGATTAAGAAACCTCTTTGAGAATATGGTCCAGCTAGGATGCTGCAACTAGCAAGTGCGGCAAGATCTCAGTAGGTGGCGGGGTGCAGACTTGCTTACTTGTGCGGCCTGTTGGTCTAGGGGTATGATTCCTGCTTTGGGTGCAGGAGGTCCCGGGTTCAAATCCCGGACAGGCCCTACTTTTCACTTTCGCGACAACCCAGCACTACGATAAACTTGCGAGTCTCTGAAAGTAAGCCATGCAGCAGGACAAACTGCATGTCGGGCCACCGGCCCATGAGACTCTCAGGTGCGCTTTATGGAAGGCAATCTACGTGGCAGGATTAAGCCGTCTCCGCTTACTTATATCTATACGTAAAGACTGGCACGTACAACGATTCTATTCGTTCCCCAGGAACTAGTACATCGCATGCAAGTTTGGTAAATGCATGCGCATGCAGCACCCAAAACGGTGAGATGTCTTTCCTGCGGGGAGGAACAGCTGAGGTCGTCTTCTCGCAGTTGAACCCCTTACGTCCCGTTATTAATCCTAGTAGCAAAAGCGTAAGCATTTGGAGCGCTCCCCATTCACGTGTGGACTGCTATTAACATTTTGCATTTCATGATCCTAGTTAAATTTCTGCATATACAATTCCAACCACCGGCTCGTACACATTTCTAGAAACGATCGCAAAACACAGCGTCACGTTCCACCGAGACTCGAACTCGGATCGCTGGATTCAAAGTCCAGAGTGCTAACCATTACACCATGGAACCGGATGCCTGTAGCGCTCTTAAATTCAGTGGTATCATGTAATTAAGCCCATAAGATGCGATGTCATTACACGTATGGTCCTCAGGAAGTGTTTGCGTGGCTAATGAAGCAACCAAGTAGGCTGGAAGTGGAAGGAGCACCTTCGAATGTAGCGAGAATTCTTGCCAGTATTCGTACATGAAGTGATGTCGAAGGATCAGGTAATCAAAATCGCGAAACAGCCACTTTCGTATGGCGGATGCTTTGTGCTGGAAGCAGCCTAGCTATGAAAACAGCTATGGACACAGAGTACTGTCGAAAACTGCGTGCTGACACAGAACGCTACGTAGTGGGCGGATTGTTCGTGACACGATAACATTTGCACTACACACGGTCGAAATACTGCCACACAACTCAAGCAGCTCTTTCAGCATTCACATACACTGGTGTTCAGCACAGCGCATGTCGTAGGTGTCAGATTAAGAAACCTCTTTGAGAATATGGTCCAGCTAGGATGCTGCAACTAGCAAGTGCGGCAAGATCTCAGTAGGTGGCGGGGTGCAGACTTGCTTACTTGTGCGGCCTGTTGGCCTAGGGGTATGATTCCTGCTTTGGGTGCAGGAGGTCCCGGGTTCAAATCCCGGACAGGCCCTACTTTTCACTTTCGCGACAACCCAGCACTACGATAAACTTGCGAGTCTCTGAAAGTAAGCCATGCAGCAGGACAAACTGCATGTCGGGCCACCGGCCCATGAGACTCTCAGGTGCGCTTTATGGAAGGCAATCTACGTGGCAGGATTAAGCCGTCTCCGCTTACTTATATCTATACGTAAAGACTGGCACGTACAACGATTCTATTCGTTCCCCAGGAACTAGTACATCGCATGCAAGTTTGGTAAATGCATGCGCATGCAGCACCCAAAACGGTGAGATGTCTTTCCTGCGGGGAGGAACAGCTGAGGTCGTCTTCTCGCAGTTGAACCCCTTACGTCCCGTTATTAATCCTAGTAGCAAAAGCATAAGCATTTGGAGCGCTCCCCATTCACGTGTGGACTGCTATTAACATTTTGCATTTCATGATCCTAGTTAAATTTCTGCATATACAATTCCAACCACCGGCTCGTACACATTTCTAGAAACGATCGCAAAACACAGCGTCACGTTCCACCGAGACTCGAACTCGGATCGCTGGATTCAAAGTCCAGAGTGCTAACCATTACACCATGGAACCGGATGCCTGTAGCGCTCTTAAATTCAGTGGTATCATGTAATTAAGCCCATAAGATGCGATGTCATTACACGTATGGTCCTCAGGAAGTGTTTGCGTGGCTAATGAAGCAACCAAGTAGGCTGGAAGTGGAAGGAGCACCTTCGAATGTAGCGAGAATTCTTGCCAGTATTCGTACATGAAGTGATGTCGAAGGATCAGGTAATCAAAATCGCGAAACAGCCACTTTCGTATGGCGGATGCTTTGTGCTGGAAGCAGCCTAGCTATGAAAACAGCTATGGACACAGAGTACTGTCGAAAACTGCGTGCTGACACAGAACGCTACGTAGTGGGCGGATTGTTCGTGACACGATAACATTTGCACTACACACGGTCGAAATACTGCCACACAACTCAAGCAGCTCTTTCAGCATTCACATACACTGGTGTTCAGCACAGCGCATGTCGTAGGTGTCAGATTAAGAAACCTCTTTGAGAATATGGTCCAGCTAGGATGCTGCAACTAGCAAGTGCGGCAAGATCTCAGTAGGTGGCGGGGTGCAGACTTGCTTACTTGTGCGGCCTGTTGGTCTAGGGGTATGATTCCTGCTTTGGGTGCAGGAGGTCCCGGGTTCAAATCCCGGACAGGCCCTACTTTTCACTTTCGCGACAACCCAGCACTACGATAAACTTGCGAGTCTCTGAAAGTAAGCCATGCAGCAGGACAAACTGCATGTCGGGCCACCGGCCCATGAGACTCTCAGGTGCGCTTTATGGAAGGCAATCTACGTGGCAGGATTAAGCCGTCTCCGCTTACTTATATCTATACGTAAAGACTGGCACGTACAACGATTCTATTCGTTCCCCAGGAACTAGTACATCGCATGCAAGTTTGGTAAATGCATGCGCATGCAGCACCCAAAACGGTGAGATGTCTTTCCTGCGGGGAGGAACAGCTGAGGTCGTCTTCTCGCAGTTGAACCCCTTACGTCCCGTTATTAATCCTAGTAGCAAAAGCATAAGCATTTGGAGCGCTCCCCATTCACGTGTGGACTGCTATTAACATTTTGCATTTCATGATCCTAGTTAAATTTCTGCATATACAATTCCAACCACCGGCTCGTACACATTTCTAGAAACGATCGCAAAACACAGCGTCAGGTTCCACCGAGACTCGAACTCGGATCGCTGGATTCAAAGTCCAGAGTGCTAACCATTACACCATTTTTTTTTTTTTTTTTTTTTATTTATATTACTGACGCGAGAGCTGACGCTCTCCAATCGGCCTATATCAAGAGGACAAGCACGCGAAACGACTGAGAGAGGTATGGCGAGGCGGCCACCACATTACTTATGCCTCAAGTAAATACCTGCTGCCTGTTATCATGTATTATCTGATGTTACATGTTCTGTCAGACAAATTCAGTTTTATTACTAGTACATTTCTTTTTTTTTTTTTTTTTTCTTTGTTGAAAATTTTACAACACGCTCCTTCATTTCACTGTGGCCGCACGGCGCGACTTGGCATACCGAGAGGCAAAACGTGGCGCCAGTGCCCTTGACCGAATAGCGCTGCAGCTCCGAAACCGAAGAGGAAAGAGAAATACGAATTGAAACCGTCGGCAGTGCCCTGTGTTCGCAGGCGGTCACCCGCCCAAGCACTGACAACGCCCAGCTTCGCGCAGTAGCGGTGATCGGACGAGAAACTTTGTGTTCACCGTGCTGTGACCAGTGAAGTGTTTTAGCGCGTCCCGACAAGTCGCGTTCTGGTCCCCTATCAGCTCCCACACAATGTGACGACTTCTTTGTTACCATACTTCCCCGCCGAAATCGGCGTTGCCTTTTTGAAAGAGTGAAATCGTAGTGGCCCTTGGGGGGATCCAACCCACGACCTTCGCGTTATTAGCACGACGCTCTAACCGACTGAGCTAACGGGCCTCGGGAATTGTTCTGCGTATTGCCATGTAACATTTCTATGGTAGCAGTCCAACAGTGGACCAGCGTCTCTTCTCCCTTTATTCCGCTGCTCGTAGTAATTTCATTGCGTGCCCGTTTCTCTCGACTGTTTTCAGCTGACGTTTATGAACCAGTAGCTATAATGCGAGGAGGACGTGAAACAGCCTTTCGCAGGGTCAAAACTTGTCGTGACTTTTGCCGAAAAATTCCGTTCCGGTACCGGGAATCGAACCCGGGCCTCCTGGGTGAAAGCCAGGTATCCTAGCCACTTTTTTTTTTTTTTTTTTTTTTTTTTTTTTTGAAGCAGACACTCTACCACTCGAACGAATATATCTATTGAAAAAAATATTAAAGAATATCCACCACACAGCCACTTCAAAAGAAGTACAGTACTGAAATTAAAATCCTAAAACATGACTATATAATGTAGACTGCTTACTGAAATAAAAGTTAAAACACGAAAACTTCAGTCCTGGTGTAGAGAAGAAACATACATAAAGGCGGCAAATTCAGAAACAGTATAAAAGAAAATGGCTCACACAGGTGACCTTAGCCAACACCCTCTCTTTCAAATGTCAGGCTAAGCATATTGGCAAAATCATCTCGGAGGCCTGGCAATCGCAAGCGCTGCCAGTAAGCAGTAAGCATGTACTGCCGAAACGCTAGGTGTCCATCCTCTTCATGACAACTGTTGACAAAATGTACGAAATGGCCAATCAACCACATGACGGTATGGAGCTTCGTCCGCGGAAAAAAGGAAGAATCGGGCCGGACGATGATGTCAATAGTATAAGCGGCTTCAGCAGACCTAGTGACAAAAGCAAGTTGTTTCCTGAGCCAACGCCAATTAGCAAGGTGCCCACAGCAGGTGAATCGATGTTCAAGGGTATCCAGGAGACCACACCGAGTACAGGTGTCCGTGTCAGAAAGACCAATACGGTGCAGTCGTACATTGGTGGGAACCAAATTATTTATTACCCTATACCACGTGGACGCCACGGCCATAGAGTGGATCGGCAGACTAACGTTCTTCCAGACGTTCCTCCAGGACACAGATGGAGACGCCAGTTCTATTGGATTGGGACTGGCCAGCCCCTCCCAGCGGGCAATCAAGCTCTTGGTCGTTGGCACCGGTCGCCGCAAGAAGACGTCACCGAGGGAACTCACCGCAATGTAAAATTCCCGAATGTGTTTCAACTTAAAATTTAGGCGTCCGACATCGACAGGTGGAGCAAGGCTCGCCGGACGCACAACAGTAAAAAGCCTGGATGTAATTGAAGTCACTTCTTGCGTAACAATTAGAGTCGTTCGGCGGACGTACAAAGCAGACGCCTTGCGAGTAATGTCAGAGAGGCCCAAGCCTCCGGAGAGACGCGGTTTCGTCATTACCTCGTAACGTAACTTGAATAGATGGCCCTTCCATATAAACCTGCTAGACAATTGGCGCAACCTTTTCGCCACCATCATGGGAAGTGGGAACAGCTGAGCAACATAATAAGCTTTACATAGGACGTAGGTGTCTAAAATTCGGACTTTTTGCAAAATGGTAGCAGAGCGCTGCTCATGGACCATCAGAGCCCCCTGTATCTTCTCGGTGACAGATTTCCAATTGAGAGCCGCCATTTTTAGAGGACACCGATCAATGATAATCCCCAAGGACGTATGGCGATCGACAAAAGTGGCCCAAGGGACGTCAGCATCGCGAAATCCTCGAATATCAAGGAACTTACATTTACCCTGATTGAGACGCGCTCCAGAGACACGACAGTATGCATCAACTGCCCCTTTCAACAACGGGATATCATCTCGTTGACGGAGGAGAACAACGACATCATCCGCATATGCCTTAACCGAGAGCTTCCCACCAGAGAGGGACATACCCTGAAGCTTGAGAGCAGTAGTCCGAAGCAGCGGTTCCAGGGACAAAACGAATAAAGACATAGAGAGCGGACTACCCTGAGGCACTCCGCGGCGGATAGCAATGGGCGGCGTCAGCTGCCCATTGACAGACACCCGAGCTGTTATTCCCCTGTACAAATTGCCAAGAACACCACGTGATGAAGCGTTAAAACCTATTGTACCTAAAACACGATCTAAAAACACATGACTGACGTGATCAAAAGCCTTATAAAAATCAAGGAAGGCAAAGGCACAATGTACGTTTGTAACCGCCGCAACCGAGACAACATCCCGATATTCGGCTACTGGTGTCAGAATAGATCTATCATGAAAACAACATTGATGTGCACCAATCACACCCCGAAGCAGAGAAGACAGCCGGCTATTGAGCGCTCTAGCAGCTGTCTTATAGTCAAAATTCAGCAATGTGAGCGGACGAAGATTGGCAGCAGATAAACGACCAGAGGACTTCGGAATTAAAACAATTTTCCCTACTTTAAAATCGGCAGGCACATCCATCCCTCTGACAATCTCATTTAAAATCTGCGTAAAAATGCCACCCAAAAGAGGCCAAAAACGGAGATAAAATTCTTTAGGCAGGCCGTCTGGACCCGGCGATTTACTGGACGGAGAGCGAGCAATAAAATCGAAAACATCATCTACCTGGAACTCCCGGAGAAATTCGCCGTTCGCGTCAGGCGCGATCGTCGCAGTTAGATCCCCAAAGACATCATCCGAAAGAGACTCACCAGAATCATCGGCAGAATAGAGACTAGTGTAATACTGATGAAGAGCACGAACCATTTCCTCCTGTGCACTAAGCTGTCGCCCATCATCCACCGTAAGAGAAGAGATGAAGGAGCGACGACGACGAGTCTGATGCCGTAGCAGGTGGTACAAGGATGTCAGTTCACCTTCAACAAGAGAGTGAGGTTTCGACTTAACTCGCAGACCATCCATCTGTCGTCGTTTAAGGCTCAAGAGCTTGGCTTTAATACGACGAACATCATGGATCCGCAGTGGAGAGGTACCCGCCGCGTCATATAGTTCACGCAGGACAGAGTAGTAATATTCATACGTGTTCTTAAAATCACGCGTCCTAGCAGCACAGTAGAAAATCAAAGTCTGACGAATCTTGGGCTTGGCAAACGCAGTCCACCAAACCAGCAAGGAGGGGTATCGCGGGACAGAGCGAAGACATCGCTCCCACACGCCACTGATAACATCATCCATAGCACTGTCGGCAAGGTGGGAAACATTTAACATCCACTGGGAACGATAAAGTTTTGCAGGTTGGCGACTAAGATTTACAGTTGCAGTAAAAGCACAATGGTCAGAAAAACTAGTAGGAATAACATCGACAGAAAGAATTTTATCACATAAAAAATCAGATAAATAGAATCTGTCGAGTCTACTGCATGAGGACGCGGTAAAAAACGTATATTTCACCAGGGTTGGATATTTGTGTTCCCAAACATCACGCAGATGCATCGTACGAACTAAGTCATGTAAATCACGGCAGTAATTAAAATTGGGGGACTGGTCTGCAGGGCGTAAAACACAATTAAAATCGCCTCCGAGCAGGAGACTCCGAGGACTCTGGCGCAAAAGATAAATAAGCTCTTCTTTATAAAAGCGCGATCGAGCCACAGTGTGACCCGAACCAGAGGGGGCATACAAAACAACGAGGCGGAGATCAAAAAGACGACAACCAATCCCACGGCCAGAGTCAAGGAATTCAATGTCAGTAATAGGAATGCCCTCTCGAAAGAAAAGAGCAGTTCCTGTTGAATATTCCGGCGCGACATTAAAAACAGTTTGAAATCCAGGTAGAGAGAGATCAGAAAACAACACTTTCTGCAAAAACACTACGTCCGCACAGGCGTCGTAAATAAACTGCCGCAAAGAGGCAATGCGAACGTCGGACTCAATACGGTTAACATTTAAGGTAAGAAAGGTGTATGCTTGAACCATAGAGAGAAAAGCGAGAAAACAAATCACCTACACCGACGCACCAGCGTCACAGTCCATAGCAGGGGTGACGGAGGCATCCGAGGGAGGGGGACTGCTACCCCGTTCCGCGGATCCCTTACGTTTCGGTTTTTTACGAACAGCATTAACGTTCGGCTGAACGCGTAACTTGCGTCGGCTGACGGGCAAGGAAACTTCAGCCGCCGGTGACGTAGGAGGGTCAAGTTCTGTATCCGACACCACCCGCGCCGGTCCACATGCGGGATCCGGGGTCGCGGGGGAAACATCCGACAAAACGGAATGGTCAACACCTGCACTAGCTTCCGGCAAACATGGACTGCACGGAGGCGAAACGTGAGCAGGAAGGTCCGAGGCCGCAGAGTTGGAAGGAAGCGGAGCAGCTCCGCTGGCAGAGGTATGGGGCAGCGAAGCAGGAAGTTGTCGCGGCTCCACTTGTTGTGACATCGAAGTCGGTTCGGAAGACGGCGCCAACAGGCCCGACCGACGACCCGACTCGAGAGAAGCTGCGTCGGAGGCCGGAGGGGCGCCAGCAGCCGCCACCGGAACCGCTACCTCAGGAGGGCAGGGAGCAGCTACAGTACACAGTGGCTCGGAGGATGCCGGTCGCTCGGACTGGGGCATCTCAGGGAGATCCTCATCCGTACTATTTCCATCGTGTGGGCGACGCCTCTTATTATTCAAAAGTGGCACACCCACCTGAGGGACAGACGGAACAACATCAGATTTAGCACGCAAAGGAGGAAATTCTGTATCAGGGGTGCGCAAAACCTGTGGCGGGGCGCTACTACCACTGGACTGTGCTACACCAAGAGCAGAACCACCTGCAACGAGGTCAGCGACCGTTAACTTGCGACGCTGTTCGAGAGAATTTTTTAAAACAAAAACTCTCCGCGGACAGTCGGTACGCACGTGACCACTTTCATTGCACAAAAAACAGGTGCCAACCTGACCACTATATGTTACATGGACACGATATCCACCGATCTGCAGGTGAGATGGAATATTCTGCTTAACGTGCATTTCGACTGAACGAATACCACTGTAACATTGCAGGCGATGTTGGCTTGACCAGCGTTCAAGGCGAATGCTCTTTACATCACCATACTTCTGTAGACCCTCCTTAAGATAGACATTATCCACCTCCGGTGGAAGGTTGTAAACACGAACATTGGTATACGTGATGGAAGCATTGGAAAGCAGCACGGTACTTACAGAATCATCCCGATGCCGAAAGAGAACTTGATGACCATATTTAGAAAGAATTTTATCAACCTGAAGTGGGTCCATAAACTTAACAAAGAAAACATACAGTTCGGTATCAAAATAAGCAGTGTGCACCTGATCCGAATGAACACCAAAGGTATCTACCAACCAATCATGAATCTCAAGAGAACTAGGTTGCACATGGCGGGTTGACTTGTCAAAAGCAAAACTAACTGTAGCCTGACGAGGAATAACCTGGGACGACATTTTCAAAATATGCGGTCGAAACCGCTACACAAAAAACACTGAAATAAGGACAGAAAGTAACACAAGGTACGAAACAACGACGGAGAAATACTCTCAGAAGTTGCAACACAACACGTAACAAAAACGATAGTCCACTATACGTAACGCTACGGCGGAGCGGAAGACTAGGCACGTCCACACTGCACGGCGTCTAAAGCGGAACTGGCTGGAAGTGGAAGGAGCACCTTCGAATGTAGCGAGAATTCTTGCCAGTATTCGTACATGAAGTGATGTCGAAGGATCAGGTAATCAAAATCGCGAAACAGCCACTTTCGTATGGCGGATGCTTTGTGCTGGAAGCAGCCTAGCTATGAAAACAGCTATGGACACAGAGTACTGTCGAAAACTGCGTGCTGACACAGAACGCTACGTAGTGGGCGGATTGTTCGTGACACGATAACATTTGCACTACACACGGTCGAAATACTGTCACACAACTCAAGCAGCTCTTTCAGCATTCACATACACTGGTGTTCAGCACAGCGCATGTCGTAGGTGTCAGATTAAGAAACCTCTTTGAGAATATGGTCCAGCTAGGATGCTGCAACTAGCAAGTGCGGCAAGATCTCAGTAGGTGGCGGGGTGCAGACTTGCTTACTTGTGCGGCCTGTTGGTCTAGGGGTATGATTCCTGCTTTGGGTGCAGGAGGTCCCGGGTTCAAATCCCGGACAGGCCCTACTTTTCACTTTCGCGACAACCCAGCACTACGATAAACTTGCGAGTCTCTGAAAGTAAGCCATGCAGCAGGACAAACTGCATGTCGGGCCACCGGCCCATGAGACTCTCAGGTGCGCTTTATGGAAGGCAATCTACGTGGCAGGATTAAGCCGTCTCCGCTTACTTATATCTATACGTAAAGACTGGCACGTACAACGATTCTATTCGTTCCCCAGGAACTAGTACATCGCATGCAAGTTTGGTAAATGCATGCGCATGCAGCACCCAAAACGGTGAGATGTCTTTCCTGCGGGGAGGAACAGCTGAGGTCGTCTTCTCGCAGTTGAACCCCTTACGTCCCGTTATTAATCCTAGTAGCAAAAGCATAAGCATTTGGAGCGCTCCCCATTCACGTGTGGACTGCTATTAACATTTTGCATTTCATGATCCTAGTTAAATTTCTGCATATACAATTCCAACCACCGGCTCGTACACATTTCTAGAAACGATCGCAAAACACAGCGTCAGGTTCCACCGAGACTCGAACTCGGATCGCTGGATTCAAAGTCCAGAGTGCTAACCATTACACCATGGAACCGGATGCCTGTAGCGCTCTTAAATTCAGTGGTATCATGTAATTAAGCCCATAAGATGCGATGTCATTACACGTATGGTCCTCAGGAAGTGTTTGCGTGGCTAATGAAGCAACCAAGTAGGCTGGAAGTGGAAGGAGCACCTTCGAATGTAGCGAGAATTCTTGCCAGTATTCGTACATGAAGTGATGTCGAAGGATCAGGTAATCAAAATCGCGAAACAGCCACTTTCGTATGGCGGATGCTTTGTGCTGGAAGCAGCCTAGCTATGAAAACAGCTATGGACACAGAGTACTGTCGAAAACTGCGTGCTGACACAGAACGCTACGTAGTGGGCGGATTGTTCGTGACACGATAACATTTGCACTACACACGGTCGAAATACTGTCACACAACTCAAGCAGCTCTTTCAGCATTCACATATACTGGTGTTCAGCACAGCGCATGTCGTAGGTGTCAGATTAAGAAACCTCTTTGAGAATATGGTCCAGCTAGGATGCTGCAACTAGCAAGTGCGGCAAGATCTCAGTAGGTGGCGGGGTGCAGACTTGCTTACTTGTGCGGCCTGTTGGTCTAGGGGTATGATTCCTGCTTTGGGTGCAGGAGGTCCCGGGTTCAAATCCCGGACAGGCCCTACTTTTCACTTTCGCGACAACCCAGCACTACGATAAACTTGCGAGTCTCTGAAAGTAAGCCATGCAGCAGGACAAACTGCATGTCGGGCCACCGGCCCATGAGACTCTCAGGTGCGCTTTATGGAAGGCAATCTACGTGGCAGGATTAAGCCGTCTCCGCTTACTTATATCTATACGTAAAGACTGGCACGTACAACGATTCTATTCGTTCCCCAGGAACTAGTACATCGCATGCAAGTTTGGTAAATGCATGCGCATGCAGCACCCAAAACGGTGAGATGTCTTTCCTGCGGGGAGGAACAGCTGAGGTCGTCTTCTCGCAGTTGAACCCCTTACGTCCCGTTATTAATCCTAGTAGCAAAAGCATAAGCATTTGGAGCGCTCCCCATTCACGTGTGGACTGCTATTAACATTTTGCATTTCATGATCCTAGTTAAATTTCTGCATATACAATTCCAACCACCGGCTCGTACACATTTCTAGAAACGATCGCAAAACACAGCGTCAGGTTCCACCGAGACTCGAACTCGGATCGCTGGATTCAAAGTCCAGAGTGCTAACCATTACACCATTTTTTTTTTTTTTTTTTTTTTTTTATTTATATTACTGACGCGAGAGCTGACGCTCTCCAATCGGCCTATATCAAGAGGACAAGCACGCGAAACGACTGAGAGAGGTATGGCGAGGCGGCCACCACATTACTTATGCCTCAAGTAAATACCTGCTGCCTGTTATCATGTATTATCTGATGTTACATGTTCTGTCAGACAAATTCAGTTTTATTACTAGTACATTTCTTTTTTTTTTTTTTTTTTTCTTTGTTGAAAATTTTACAACACGCTCCTTCATTTCACTGTGGCCGCACGGCGCGACTTGGCATACCGAGAGGCAAAACGTGGCGCCAGTGCCCTTGACCGAATAGCGCTGCAGCTCCGAAACCGAAGAGGAAAGAGAAATACGAATTGAAACCGTCGGCAGTGCCCTGTGTTCGCAGGCGGTCACCCGCCCAAGCACTGACAACGCCCAGCTTCGCGCAGTAGCGGTGATCGGACGAGAAACTTTGTGTTCACCGTGCTGTGACCAGTGAAGTGTTTTAGCGCGTCCCGACAAGTCGCGTTCTGGTCCCCTATCAGCTCCCACACAATGTGACGACTTCTTTGTTACCATACTTCCCCGCCGAAATCGGCGTTGCCTTTTTGAAAGAGTGAAATCGTAGTGGCCCTTGGGGGGATCCAACCCACGACCTTCGCGTTATTAGCACGACGCTCTAACCGACTGAGCTAACGGGCCTCGGGAATTGTTCTGCGTATTGCCATGTAACATTTCTATGGTAGCAGTCCAACAGTGGACCAGCGTCTCTTCTCCCTTTATTCCGCTGCTCGTAGTAATTTCATTGCGTGCCCGTTTCTCTCGACTGTTTTCAGCTGACGTTTATGAACCAGTAGCTATAATGCGAGGAGGACGTGAAACAGCCTTTCGCAGGGTCAAAACTTGTCGTGACTTTTGCCGAAAAATTCCGTTCCGGTACCGGGAATCGAACCCGGGCCTCCTGGGTGAAAGCCAGGTATCCTAGCCACTTTTTTTTTTTTTTTTTTTTTTTTTTTTTGAAGCAGACACTCTACCACTCGAACGAATATATCTATTGAAAAAAATATTAAAGAATATCCACCACACAGCCACTTCAAAAGAAGTACAGTACTGAAATTAAAATCCTAAAACATGACTATATAATGTAGACTGCTTACTGAAATAAAAGTTAAAACACGAAAACTTCAGTCCTGGTGTAGAGAAGAAACATACATAAAGGCGGCAAATTCAGAAACAGTATAAAAGAAAATGGCTCACACAGGTGACCTTAGCCAACACCCTCTCTTTCAAATGTCAGGCTAAGCATATTGGCAAAATCATCTCGGAGGCCTGGCAATCGCAAGCGCTGCCAGTAAGCAGTAAGCATGTACTGCCGAAACGCTAGGTGTCCATCCTCTTCATGACAACTGTTGACAAAATGTACGAAATGGCCAATCAACCACATGACGGTATGGAGCTTCGTCCGCGGAAAAAAGGAAGAATCGGGCCGGACGATGATGTCAATAGTATAAGCGGCTTCAGCAGACCTAGTGACAAAAGCAAGTTGTTTCCTGAGCCAACGCCAATTAGCAAGGTGCCCACAGCAGGTGAATCGATGTTCAAGGGTATCCAGGAGACCACACCGAGTACAGGTGTCCGTGTCAGAAAGACCAATACGGTGCAGTCGTACATTGGTGGGAACCAAATTATTTATTACCCTATACCACGTGGACGCCACGGCCATAGAGTGGATCGGCAGACTAACGTTCTTCCAGACGTTCCTCCAGGACACAGATGGAGACGCCAGTTCTATTGGATTGGGACTGGCCAGCCCCTCCCAGCGGGCAATCAAGCTCTTGGTCGTTGGCACCGGTCGCCGCAAGAAGACGTCACCGAGGGAACTCACCGCAATGTAAAATTCCCGAATGTGTTTCAACTTAAAATTTAGGCGTCCGACATCGACAGGTGGAGCAAGGCTCGCCGGACGCACAACAGTAAAAAGCCTGGATGTAATTGAAGTCACTTCTTGCGTAACAATTAGAGTCGTTCGGCGGACGTACAAAGCAGACGCCTTGCGAGTAATGTCAGAGAGGCCCAAGCCTCCGGAGAGACGCGGTTTCGTCATTACCTCGTAACGTAACTTGAATAGATGGCCCTTCCATATAAACCTGCTAGACAATTGGCGCAACCTTTTCGCCACCATCATGGGAAGTGGGAACAGCTGAGCAACATAATAAGCTTTACATAGGACGTAGGTGTCTAAAATTCGGACTTTTTGCAAAATGGTAGCAGAGCGCTGCTCATGGACCATCAGAGCCCCCTGTATCTTCTCGGTGACAGATTTCCAATTGAGAGCCGCCATTTTTAGAGGACACCGATCAATGATAATCCCCAAGGACGTATGGCGATCGACAAAAGTGGCCCAAGGGACGTCAGCATCGCGAAATCCTCGAATATCAAGGAACTTACATTTACCCTGATTGAGACGCGCTCCAGAGACACGACAGTATGCATCAACTGCCCCTTTCAACAACGGGATATCATCTCGTTGACGGAGGAGAACAACGACATCATCCGCATATGCCTTAACCGAGAGCTTCCCACCAGAGAGGGACATACCCTGAAGCTTGAGAGCAGTAGTCCGAAGCAGCGGTTCCAGGGACAAAACGAATAAAGACATAGAGAGCGGACTACCCTGAGGCACTCCGCGGCGGATAGCAATGGGCGGCGTCAGCTGCCCATTGACAGACACCCGAGCTGTTATTCCCCTGTACAAATTGCCAAGAACACCACGTGATGAAGCGTTAAAACCTATTGTACCTAAAACACGATCTAAAAACACATGACTGACGTGATCAAAAGCCTTATAAAAATCAAGGAAGGCAAAGGCACAATGTACGTTTGTAACCGCCGCAACCGAGACAACATCCCGATATTCGGCTACTGGTGTCAGAATAGATCTATCATGAAAACAACATTGATGTGCACCAATCACACCCCGAAGCAGAGAAGACAGCCGGCTATTGAGCGCTCTAGCAGCTGTCTTATAGTCAAAATTCAGCAATGTGAGCGGACGAAGATTGGCAGCAGATAAACGACCAGAGGACTTCGGAATTAAAACAATTTTCCCTACTTTAAAATCGGCAGGCACATCCATCCCTCTGACAATCTCATTTAAAATCTGCGTAAAAATGCCACCCAAAAGAGGCCAAAAACGGAGATAAAATTCTTTAGGCAGGCCGTCTGGACCCGGCGATTTACTGGACGGAGAGCGAGCAATAAAATCGAAAACATCATCTACCTGGAACTCCCGGAGAAATTCGCCGTTCGCGTCAGGCGCGATCGTCGCAGTTAGATCCCCAAAGACATCATCCGAAAGAGACTCACCAGAATCATCGGCAGAATAGAGACTAGTGTAATACTGATGAAGAGCACGAACCATTTCCTCCTGTGCACTAAGCTGTCGCCCATCATCCACCGTAAGAGAAGAGATGAAGGAGCGACGACGACGAGTCTGATGCCGTAGCAGGTGGTACAAGGATGTCAGTTCACCTTCAACAAGAGAGTGAGGTTTCGACTTAACTCGCAGACCATCCATCTGTCGTCGTTTAAGGCTCAAGAGCTTGGCTTTAATACGACGAACATCATGGATCCGCAGTGGAGAGGTACCCGCCGCGTCATATAGTTCACGCAGGACAGAGTAGTAATATTCATACGTGTTCTTAAAATCACGCGTCCTAGCAGCACAGTAGAAAATCAAAGTCTGACGAATCTTGGGCTTGGCAAACGCAGTCCACCAAACCAGCAAGGAGGGGTATCGCGGGACAGAGCGAAGACATCGCTCCCACACGCCACTGATAACATCATCCATAGCACTGTCGGCAAGGTGGGAAACATTTAACATCCACTGGGAACGATAAAGTTTTGCAGGTTGGCGACTAAGATTTACAGTTGCAGTAAAAGCACAATGGTCAGAAAAACTAGTAGGAATAACATCGACAGAAAGAATTTTATCACATAAAAAATCAGATAAATAGAATCTGTCGAGTCTACTGCATGAGGACGCGGTAAAAAACGTATATTTCACCAGGGTTGGATATTTGTGTTCCCAAACATCACGCAGATGCATCGTACGAACTAAGTCATGTAAATCACGGTAGTAATTAAAATTGGGGGACTGGTCTGCAGGGCGTAAAACACAATTAAAATCGCCTCCGAGCAGGAGACTCCGAGGACTCTGGCGCAAAAGATAAATAAGCTCTTCTTTATAAAAGCGCGATCGAGCCACAGTGTGACCCGAACCAGAGGGGGCATACAAAACAACGAGGCGGAGATCAAAAAGACGACAACCAATCCCACGGCCAGAGTCAAGGAATTCAATGTCAGTAATAGGAATGCCCTCTCGAAAGAAAAGAGCAGTTCCTGTTGAATATTCCGGCGCGACATTAAAAACAGTTTGAAATCCAGGTAGAGAGAGATCAGAAAACAACACTTTCTGCAAAAACACTACGTCCGCACAGGCGTCGTAAATAAACTGCCGCAAAGAGGCAATGCGAACGTCGGACTCAATACGGTTAACATTTAAGGTAAGAAAGGTGTATGCTTGAACCATAGAGAGAAAAGCGAGAAAACAAATCACCTACACCGACGCACCAGCGTCACAGTCCATAGCAGGGGTGACGGAGGCATCCGAGGGAGGGGGACTGCTACCCCGTTCCGCGGATCCCTTACGTTTCGGTTTTTTACGAACAGCATTAACGTTCGGCTGAACGCGTAACTTGCGTCGGCTGACGGGCAAGGAAACTTCAGCCGCCGGTGACGTAGGAGGGTCAAGTTCTGTATCCGACACCACCCGCGCCGGTCCACATGCGGGATCCGGGGTCGCGGGGGAAACATCCGACAAAACGGAATGGTCAACACCTGCACTAGCTTCCGGCAAACATGGACTGCACGGAGGCGAAACGTGAGCAGGAAGGTCCGAGGCCGCAGAGTTGGAAGGAAGCGGAGCAGCTCCGCTGGCAGAGGTATGGGGCAGCGAAGCAGGAAGTTGTCGCGGCTCCACTTGTTGTGACATCGAAGTCGGTTCGGAAGACGGCGCCAACAGGCCCGACCGACGACCCGACTCGAGAGAAGCTGCGTCGGAGGCCGGAGGGGCGCCAGCAGCCGCCACCGGAACCGCTACCTCAGGAGGGCAGGGAGCAGCTACAGTACACAGTGGCTCGGAGGATGCCGGTCGCTCGGACTGGGGCATCTCAGGGAGATCCTCATCCGTACTATTTCCATCGTGTGGGCGACGCCTCTTATTATTCAAAAGTGGCACACCCACCTGAGGGACAGACGGAACAACATCAGATTTAGCACGCAAAGGAGGAAATTCTGTATCAGGGGTGCGCAAAACCTGTGGCGGGGCGCTACTACCACTGGACTGTGCTACACCAAGAGCAGAACCACCTGCAACGAGGTCAGCGACCGTTAACTTGCGACGCTGTTCGAGAGAATTTTTTAAAACAAAAACTCTCCGCGGACAGTCGGTACGCACGTGACCACTTTCATTGCACAAAAAACAGGTGCCAACCTGACCACTATATGTTACATGGACACGATATCCACCGATCTGCAGGTGAGATGGAATATTCTGCTTAACGTGCATTTCGACTGAACGAATACCACTGTAACATTGCAGGCGATGTTGGCTTGACCAGCGTTCAAGGCGAATGCTCTTTACATCACCATACTTCTGTAGACCCTCCTTAAGATAGACATTATCCACCTCCGGTGGAAGGTTGTAAACACGAACATTGGTATACGTGATGGAAGCATTGGAAAGCAGCACGGTACTTACAGAATCATCCCGATGCCGAAAGAGAACTTGATGACCATATTTAGAAAGAATTTTATCAACCTGAAGTGGGTCCATAAACTTAACAAAGAAAACATACAGTTCGGTATCAAAATAAGCAGTGTGCACCTGATCCGAATGAACACCAAAGGTATCTACCAACCAATCATGAATCTCAAGAGAACTAGGTTGCACATGGCGGGTTGACTTGTCAAAAGCAAAACTAACTGTAGCCTGACGAGGAATAACCTGGGACGACATTTTCAAAATATGCGGTCGAAACCGCTACACAAAAAACACTGAAATAAGGACAGAAAGTAACACAAGGTACGAAACAACGACGGAGAAATACTCTCAGAAGTTGCAACACAACACGTAACAAAAACGATAGTCCACTATACGTAACGCTACGGCGGAGCGGAAGACTAGGCACGTCCACACTGCACGGCGTCTAAAGCGGAACTGGCTGGAAGTGGAAGGAGCACCTTCGAATGTAGCGAGAATTCTTGCCAGTATTCGTACATGAAGTGATGTCGAAGGATCAGGTAATCAAAATCGCGAAACAGCCACTTTCGTATGGCGGATGCTTTGTGCTGGAAGCAGCCTAGCTATGAAAACAGCTATGGACACAGAGTACTGTCGAAAACTGCGTGCTGACACAGAACGCTACGTAGTGGGCGGATTGTTCGTGACACGATAACATTTGCACTACACACGGTCGAAATACTGTCACACAACTCAAGCAGCTCTTTCAGCATTCACATACACTGGTGTTCAGCACAGCGCATGTCGTAGGTGTCAGATTAAGAAACCTCTTTGAGAATATGGTCCAGCTAGGATGCTGCAACTAGCAAGTGCGGCAAGATCTCAGTAGGTGGCGGGGTGCAGACTTGCTTACTTGTGCGGCCTGTTGGTCTAGGGGTATGATTCCTGCTTTGGGTGCAGGAGGTCCCGGGTTCAAATCCCGGACAGGCCCTACTTTTCACTTTCGCGACAACCCAGCACTACGATAAACTTGCGAGTCTCTGAAAGTAAGCCATGCAGCAGGACAAACTGCATGTCGGGCCACCGGCCCATGAGACTCTCAGGTGCGCTTTATGGAAGGCAATCTACGTGGCAGGATTAAGCCGTCTCCGCTTACTTATATCTATACGTAAAGACTGGCACGTACAACGATTCTATTCGTTCCCCAGGAACTAGTACATCGCATGCAAGTTTGGTAAATGCATGCGCATGCAGCACCCAAAACGGTGAGATGTCTTTCCTGCGGGGAGGAACAGCTGAGGTCGTCTTCTCGCAGTTGAACCCCTTACGTCCCGTTATTAATCCTAGTAGCAAAAGCATAAGCATTTGGAGCGCTCCCCATTCACGTGTGGACTGCTATTAACATTTTGCATTTCATGATCCTAGTTAAATTTCTGCATATACAATTCCAACCACCGGCTCGTACACATTTCTAGAAACGATCGCAAAACACAGCGTCAGGTTCCACCGAGACTCGAACTCGGATCGCTGGATTCAAAGTCCAGAGTGCTAACCATTACACCATGGAACCGGATGCCTGTAGCGCTCTTAAATTCAGTGGTATCATGTAATTAAGCCCATAAGATGCGATGTCATTACACGTATGGTCCTCAGGAAGTGTTTGCGTGGCTAATGAAGCAACCAAGTAGGCTGGAAGTGGAAGGAGCACCTTCGAATGTAGCGAGAATTCTTGCCAGTATTCGTACATGAAGTGATGTCGAAGGATCAGGTAATCAAAATCGCGAAACAGCCACTTTCGTATGGCGGATGCTTTGTGCTGGAAGCAGCCTAGCTATGAAAACAGCTATGGACACAGAGTACTGTCGAAAACTGCGTGCTGACACAGAACGCTACGTAGTGGGCGGATTGTTCGTGACACGATAACATTTGCACTACACACGGTCGAAATACTGTCACACAACTCAAGCAGCTCTTTCAGCATTCACATACACTGGTGTTCAGCACAGCGCATGTCGTAGGTGTCAGATTAAGAAACCTCTTTGAGAATATGGTCCAGCTAGGATGCTGCAACTAGCAAGTGCGGCAAGATCTCAGTAGGTGGCGGGGTGCAGACTTGCTTACTTGTGCGGCCTGTTGGTCTAGGGGTATGATTCCTGCTTTGGGTGCAGGAGGTCCCGGGTTCAAATCCCGGACAGGCCCTACTTTTCACTTTCGCGACAACCCAGCACTACGATAAACTTGCGAGTCTCTGAAAGTAAGCCATGCAGCAGGACAAACTGCATGTCGGGCCACCGGCCCATGAGACTCTCAGGTGCGCTTTATGGAAGGCAATCTACGTGGCAGGATTAAGCCGTCTCCGCTTACTTATATCTATACGTAAAGACTGGCACGTACAACGATTCTATTCGTTCCCCAGGAACTAGTACATCGCATGCAAGTTTGGTAAATGCATGCGCATGCAGCACCCAAAACGGTGAGATGTCTTTCCTGCGGGGAGGAACAGCTGAGGTCGTCTTCTCGCAGTTGAACCCCTTACGTCCCGTTATTAATCCTAGTAGCAAAAGCATAAGCATTTGGAGCGCTCCCCATTCACGTGTGGACTGCTCTTAACATTTTGCATTTCATGATCCTAGTTAAATTTCTGCATATACAATTCCAACCACCGGCTCGTACACATTTCTAGAAACGATCGCAAAACACAGCGTCAGGTTCCACCGAGACTCGAACTCGGATCGCTGGATTCAAAGTCCAGAGTGCTAACCATTACACCATGGAACCGGATGCCTGTAGCGCTCTTAAATTCAGTGGTATCATGTAATTAAGCCCATAAGATGCGATGTCATTACACGTATGGTCCTCAGGAAGTGTTTGCGTGGCTAATGAAGCAACCAAGTAGGCTGGAAGTGGAAGGAGCACCTTCGAATGTAGCGAGAATTCTTGCCAGTATTCGTACATGAAGTGATGTCGAAGGATCAGGTAATCAAAATCGCGAAACAGCCACTTTCGTATGGCGGATGCTTTGTGCTGGAAGCAGCCTAGCTATGAAAACAGCTATGGACACAGAGTACTGTCGAAAACTGCGTGCTGACACAGAACGCTACGTAGTGGGCGGATTGTTCGTGACACGATAACATTTGCACTACACACGGTCGAAATACTGTCACACAACTCAAGCAGCTCTTTCAGCATTCACATACACTGGTGTTCAGCACAGCGCATGTCGTAGGTGTCAGATTAAGAAACCTCTTTGAGAATATGGTCCAGCTAGGATGCTGCAACTAGCAAGTGCGGCAAGATCTCAGTAGGTGGCGGGGTGCAGACTTGCTTACTTGTGCGGCCTGTTGGTCTAGGGGTATGATTCCTGCTTTGGGTGCAGGAGGTCCCGGGTTCAAATCCCGGACAGGCCCTACTTTTCACTTTCGCGACAACCCAGCACTACGATAAACTTGCGAGTCTCTGAAAGTAAGCCATGCAGCAGGACAAACTGCATGTCGGGCCACCGGCCCATGAGACTCTCAGGTGCGCTTTATGGAAGGCAATCTACGTGGCAGGATTAAGCCGTCTCCGCTTACTTATATCTATACGTAAAGACTGGCACGTACAACGATTCTATTCGTTCCCCAGGAACTAGTACATCGCATGCAAGTTTGGTAAATGCATGCGCATGCAGCACCCAAAACGGTGAGATGTCTTTCCTGCGGGGAGGAACAGCTGAGGTCGTCTTCTCGCAGTTGAACCCCTTACGTCCCGTTATTAATCCTAGTAGCAAAAGCATAAGCATTTGGAGCGCTCCCCATTCACGTGTGGACTGCTATTAACATTTTGCATTTCATGATCCTAGTTAAATTTCTGCATATACAATTCCAACCACCGGCTCGTACACATTTCTAGAAACGATCGCAAAACACAGCGTCACGTTCCACCGAGACTCGAACTCGGATCGCTGGATTCAAAGTCCAGAGTGCTAACCATTACACCATGGAACCGGATGCCTGTAGCGCTCTTAAATTCAGTGGTATCATGTAGTTAAGCCCATAAGATGCGATGTCATTACACGTATGGTCCTCAGGAAGTGTTTGCGTGGCTAATGAAGCAACCAAGTAGGCTGGAAGTGGAAGGAGCACCTTCGAATGTAGCGAGAATTCTTGCCAGTATTCGTACATGAAGTGATGTCGAAGGATCAGGTAATCAAAATCGCGAAACAGCCACTTTCGTATGGCGGATGCTTTGTGCTGGAAGCAGCCTAGCTATGAAAACAGCTATGGACACAGAGTACTGTCGAAAACTGCGTGCTGACACAGAACGCTACGTAGTGGGCGGATTGTTCGTGACACGATAACATTTGCACTACACACGGTCGAAATACTGTCACACAACTCAAGCAGCTCTTTCAGCATTCACATACACTGGTGTTCAGCACAGCGCATGTCGTAGGTGTCAGATTAAGAAACCTCTTTGAGAATATGGTCCAGCTAGGATGCTGCAACTAGCAAGTGCGGCAAGATCTCAGTAGGTGGCGGGGTGCAGACTTGCTTACTTGTGCGGCCTGTTGGTCTAGGGGTATGATTCCTGCTTTGGGTGCAGGAGGTCCCGGGTTCAAATCCCGGACAGGCCCTACTTTTCACTTTCGCGACAACCCAGCACTACGATAAACTTGCGAGTCTCTGAAAGTAAGCCATGCAGCAGGACAAACTGCATGTCGGGCCACCGGCCCATGAGACTCTCAGGTGCGCTTTATGGAAGGCAATCTACGTGGCAGGATTAAGCCGTCTCCGCTTACTTATATCTATACGTAAAGACTGGCACGTACAACGATTCTATTCGTTCCCCAGGAACTAGTACATCGCATGCAAGTTTGGTAAATGCATGCGCATGCAGCACCCAAAACGGTGAGATGTCTTTCCTGCGGGGAGGAACAGCTGAGGTCGTCTTCTCGCAGTTGAACCCCTTACGTCCCGTTATTAATCCTAGTAGCAAAAGCATAAGCATTTGGAGCGCTCCCCATTCACGTGTGGACTGCTATTAACATTTTGCATTTCATGATCCTAGTTAAATTTCTGCATATACAATTCCAACCACCGGCTCGTACACATTTCTAGAAACGATCGCAAAACACAGCGTCAGGTTCCACCGAGACTCGAACTCGGATCGCTGGATTCAAAGTCCAGAGTGCTAACCATTACACCATGGAACCGGATGCCTGTAGCGCTCTTAAATTCAGTGGTATCATGTAATTAAGCCCATAAGATGCGATGTCATTACACGTATGGTCCTCAGGAAGTGTTTGCGTGGCTAATGAAGCAACCAAGTAGGCTGGAAGTGGAAGGAGCACCTTCGAATGTAGCGAGAATTCTTGCCAGTATTCGTACATGAAGTGATGTCGAAGGATCAGGTAATCAAAATCGCGAAACAGCCACTTTCGTATGGCGGATGCTTTGTGCTGGAAGCAGCCTAGCTATGAAAACAGCTATGGACACAGAGTACTGTCGAAAACTGCGTGCTGACACAGAACGCTACGTAGTGGGCGGATTGTTCGTGACACGATAACATTTGCACTACACACGGTCGAAATACTGTCACACAACTCAAGCAGCTCTTTCAGCATTCACATACACTGGTGTTCAGCACAGCGCATGTCGTAGGTGTCAGATTAAGAAACCTCTTTGAGAATATGGTCCAGCTAGGATGCTGCAACTAGCAAGTGCGGCAAGATCTCAGTAGGTGGCGGGGTGCAGACTTGCTTACTTGTGCGGCCTGTTGGTCTAGGGGTATGATTCCTGCTTTGGGTGCAGGAGGTCCCGGGTTCAAATCCCGGACAGGCCCTACTTTTCACTTTCGCGACAACCCAGCACTACGATAAACTTGCGAGTCTCTGAAAGTAAGCCATGCAGCAGGACAAACTGCATGTCGGGCCACCGGCCCATGAGACTCTCAGGTGCGCTTTATGGAAGGCAATCTACGTGGCAGGATTAAGCCGTCTCCGCTTACTTATATCTATACGTAAAGACTGGCACGTACAACGATTCTATTCGTTCCCCAGGAACTAGTACATCGCATGCAAGTTTGGTAAATGCATGCGCATGCAGCACCCAAAACGGTGAGATGTCTTTCCTGCGGGGAGGAACAGCTGAGGTCGTCTTCTCGCAGTTGAACCCCTTACGTCCCGTTATTAATCCTAGTAGCAAAAGCATAAGCATTTGGAGCGCTCCCCATTCACGTGTGGACTGCTATTAACATTTTGCATTTCATGATCCTAGTTAAATTTCTGCATATACAATTCCAACCACCGGCTCGTACACATTTCTAGAAACGATCGCAAAACACAGCGTCAGGTTCCACCGAGACTCGAACTCGGATCGCTGGATTCAAAGTCCAGAGTGCTAACCATTACACCATGGAACCGGATGCCTGTAGCGCTCTTAAATTCAGTGGTATCATGTAATTAAGCCCATAAGATGCGATGTCATTACACGTATGGTCCTCAGGAAGTGTTTGCGTGGCTAATGAAGCAACCAAGTAGGCTGGAAGTGGAAGGAGCACCTTCGAATGTAGCGAGAATTCTTGCCAGTATTCGTACATGAAGTGATGTCGAAGGATCAGGTAATCAAAATCGCGAAACAGCCACTTTCGTATGGCGGATGCTTTGTGCTGGAAGCAGCCTAGCTATGAAAACAGCTATGGACACAGAGTACTGTCGAAAACTGCGTGCTGACACAGAACGCTACGTAGTGGGCGGATTGTTCGTGACACGATAACATTTGCACTACACACGGTCGAAATACTGTCACACAACTCAAGCAGCTCTTTCAGCATTCACATACACTGGTGTTCAGCACAGCGCATGTCGTAGGTGTCAGATTAAGAAACCTCTTTGAGAATATGGTCCAGCTAGGATGCTGCAACTAGCAAGTGCGGCAAGATCTCAGTAGGTGGCGGGGTGCAGACTTGCTTACTTGTGCGGCCTGTTGGTCTAGGGGTATGATTCCTGCTTTGGGTGCAGGAGGTCCCGGGTTCAAATCCCGGACAGGCCCTACTTTTCACTTTCGCGACAACCCAGCACTACGATAAACTTGCGAGTCTCTGAAAGTAAGCCATGCAGCAGGACAAACTGCATGTCGGGCCACCGGCCCATGAGACTCTCAGGTGCGCTTTATGGAGGGCAATCTACGTGGCAGGATTAAGCCGTCTCCGCTTACTTATATCTATACGTAAAGACTGGCACGTACAACGATTCTATTCGTTCCCCAGGAACTAGTACATCGCATGCAAGTTTGGTAAATGCATGCGCATGCAGCACCCAAAACGGTGAGATGTCTTTCCTGCGGGGAGGAACAGCTGAGGTCGTCTTCTCGCAGTTGAACCCCTTACGTCCCGTTATTAATCCTAGTAGCAAAAGCATAAGCATTTGGAGCGCTCCCCATTCACGTGTGGACTGCTATTAACATTTTGCATTTCATGATCCTAGTTAAATTTCTGCATATACAATTCCAACCACCGGCTCGTACACATTTCTAGAAACGATCGCAAAACACAGCGTCAGGTTCCACCGAGACTCGAACTCGGATCGCTGGATTCAAAGTCCAGAGTGCTAACCATTACACCATGGAACCGGATGCCTGTAGCGCTCTTAAATTCAGTGGTATCATGTAGTTAAGCCCATAAGATGCGATGTCATTACACGTATGGTCCTCAGGAAGTGTTTGCGTGGCTAATGAAGCAACCAAGTAGGCTGGAAGTGGAAGGAGCACCTTCGAATGTAGCGAGAATTCTTGCCAGTATTCGTACATGAAGTGATGTCGAAGGATCAGGTAATCAAAATCGCGAAACAGCCACTTTCGTATGGCGGATGCTTTGTGCTGGAAGCAGCCTAGCTATGAAAACAGCTATGGACACAGAGTACTGTCGAAAACTGCGTGCTGACACAGAACGCTACGTAGTGGGCGGATTGTTCGTGACACGATAACATTTGCACTACACACGGTCGAAATACTGTCACACAACTCAGCAGCTCTTTCAGCATTCACATACACTGGTGTTCAGCACAGCGCATGTCGTAGGTGTCAGATTAAGAAACCTCTTTGAGAATATGGTCCAGCTAGGATGCTGCAACTAGCAAGTGCGGCAAGATCTCAGTAGGTGGCGGGGTGCAGACTTGCTTACTTGTGCGGCCTGTTGGTCTAGGGGTATGATTCCTGCTTTGGGTGCAGGAGGTCCCGGGTTCAAATCCCGGACAGGCCCTACTTTTCACTTTCGCGACAACCCAGCACTACGATAAACTTGCGAGTCTCTGAAAGTAAGCCATGCAGCAGGACAAACTGCATGTCGGGCCACCGGCCCATGAGACTCTCAGGTGCGCTTTATGGAAGGCAATCTACGTGGCAGGATTAAGCCGTCTCCGCTTACTTATATCTATACGTAAAGACTGGCACGTACAACGATTCTATTCGTTCCCCAGGAACTAGTACATCGCATGCAAGTTTGGTAAATGCATGCGCATGCAGCACCCAAAACGGTGAGATGTCTTTCCTGCGGGGAGGAACAGCTGAGGTCGTCTTCTCGCAGTTGAACCCCTTACGTCCCGTTATTAATCCTAGTAGCAAAAGCATAAGCATTTGGAGCGCTCCCCATTCACGTGTGGACTGCTATTAACATTTTGCATTTCATGATCCTAGTTAAATTTCTGCATATACAATTCCAACCACCGGCTCGTACACATTTCTAGAAACGATCGCAAAACACAGCGTCAGGTTCCACCGAGACTCGAACTCGGATCGCTGGATTCAAAGTCCAGAGTGCTAACCATTACACCATGGAACCGGATGCCTGTAGCGCTCTTAAATTCAGTGGTATCATGTAATTAAGCCCATAAGATGCGATGTCATTACACGTATGGTCCTCAGGAAGTGTTTGCGTGGCTAATGAAGCAACCAAGTAGGCTGGAAGTGGAAGGAGCACCTTCGAATGTAGCGAGAATTCTTGCCAGTATTCGTACATGAAGTGATGTCGAAGGATCAGGTAATCAAAATCGCGAAACAGCCACTTTCGTATGGCGGATGCTTTGTGCTGGAAGCAGCCTAGCTATGAAAACAGCTATGGACACAGAGTACTGTCGAAAACTGCGTGCTGACACAGAACGCTACGTAGTGGGCGGATTGTTCGTGACACGATAACATTTGCACTACACACGGTCGAAATACTGTCACACAACTCAAGCAGCTCTTTCAGCATTCACATACACTGGTGTTCAGCACAGCGCATGTCGTAGGTGTCAGATTAAGAAACCTCTTTGAGAATATGGTCCAGCTAGGATGCTGCAACTAGCAAGTGCGGCAAGATCTCAGTAGGTGGCGGGGTGCAGACTTGCTTACTTGTGCGGCCTGTTGGTCTAGGGGTATGATTCCTGCTTTGGGTGCAGGAGGTCCCGGGTTCAAATCCCGGACAGGCCCTACTTTTCACTTTCGCGACAACCCAGCACTACGATAAACTTGCGAGTCTCTGAAAGTAAGCCATGCAGCAGGACAAACTGCATGTCGGGCCACCGGCCCATGAGACTCTCAGGTGCGCTTTATGGAGGGCAATCTACGTGGCAGGATTAAGCCGTCTCCGCTTACTTATATCTATACGTAAAGACTGGCACGTACAACGATTCTATTCGTTCCCCAGGAACTAGTACATCGCATGCAAGTTTGGTAAATGCATGCGCATGCAGCACCCAAAACGGTGAGATGTCTTTCCTGCGGGGAGGAACAGCTGAGGTCGTCTTCTCGCAGTTGAACCCCTTACGTCCCGTTATTAATCCTAGTAGCAAAAGCATAAGCATTTGGAGCGCTCCCCATTCACGTGTGGACTGCTATTAACATTTTGCATTTCATGATCCTAGTTAAATTTCTGCATATACAATTCCAACCACCGGCTCGTACACATTTCTAGAAACGATCGCAAAACACAGCGTCAGGTTCCACCGAGACTCGAACTCGGATCGCTGGATTCAAAGTCCAGAGTGCTAACCATTACACCATGGAACCGGATGCCTGTAGCGCTCTTAAATTCAGTGGTATCATGTAATTAAGCCCATAAGATGCGATGTCATTACACGTATGGTCCTCAGGAAGTGTTTGCGTGGCTAATGAAGCAACCAAGTAGGCTGGAAGTGGAAGGAGCACCTTCGAATGTAGCGAGAATTCTTGCCAGTATTCGTACATGAAGTGATGTCGAAGGATCAGGTAATCAAAATCGCGAAACAGCCACTTTCGTATGGCGGATGCTTTGTGCTGGAAGCAGCCTAGCTATGAAAACAGCTATGGACACAGAGTACTGTCGAAAACTGCGTGCTGACACAGAACGCTACGTAGTGGGCGGATTGTTCGTGACACGATAACATTTGCACTACACACGGTCGAAATACTGTCACACAACTCAAGCAGCTCTTTCAGCATTCACATACACTGGTGTTCAGCACAGCGCATGTCGTAGGTGTCAGATTAAGAAACCTCTTTGAGAATATGGTCCAGCTAGGATGCTGCAACTAGCAAGTGCGGCAAGATCTCAGTAGGTGGCGGGGTGCAGACTTGCTTACTTGTGCGGCCTGTTGGTCTAGGGGTATGATTCCTGCTTTGGGTGCAGGAGGTCCCGGGTTCAAATCCCGGACAGGCCCTACTTTTCACTTTCGCGACAACCCAGCACTACGATAAACTTGCGAGTCTCTGAAAGTAAGCCATGCAGCAGGACAAACTGCATGTCGGCCCACCGGCCCATGAGACTCTCAGGTGCGCTTTATGGAAGGCAATCTACGTGGCAGGATTAAGCCGTCTCCGCTTACTTATATCTATACGTAAAGACTGGCACGTACAACGATTCTATTCGTTCCCCAGGAACTAGTACATCGCATGCAAGTTTGGTAAATGCATGCGCATGCAGCACCCAAAACGGTGAGATGTCTTTCCTGCGGGGAGGAACAGCTGAGGTCGTCTTCTCGCAGTTGAACCCCTTACGTCCCGTTATTAATCCTAGTAGCAAAAGCATAAGCATTTGGAGCGCTCCCCATTCACGTGTGGACTGCTATTAACATTTTGCATTTCATGATCCTAGTTAAATTTCTGCATATACAATTCCAACCACCGGCTCGTACACATTTCTAGAAACGATCGCAAAACACAGCGTCAGGTTCCACCGAGACTCGAACTCGGATCGCTGGATTCAAAGTCCAGAGTGCTAACCATTACACCATGGAACCGGATGCCTGTAGCGCTCTTAAATTCAGTGGTATCATGTAATTAAGCCCATAAGATGCGATGTCATTACACGTATGGTCCTCAGGAAGTGTTTGCGTGGCTAATGAAGCAACCAAGTAGGCTGGAAGTGGAAGGAGCACCTTCGAATGTAGCGAGAATTCTTGCCAGTATTCGTACATGAAGTGATGTCGAAGGATCAGGTAATCAAAATCGCGAAACAGCCACTTTCGTATGGCGGATGCTTTGTGCTGGAAGCAGCCTAGCTATGAAAACAGCTATGGACACAGAGTACTGTCGAAAACTGCGTCCTGACACAGAACGCTACGTAGTGGGCGGATTGTTCGTGACACGATAACATTTGCACTACACACGGTCGAAATACTGTCACACAACTCAAGCAGCTCTTTCAGCATTCACATACACTGGTGTTCAGCACAGCGCATGTCGTAGGTGTCAGATTAAGAAACCTCTTTGAGAATATGGTCCAGCTAGGATGCTGCAACTAGCAAGTGCGGCAAGATCTCAGTAGGTGGCGGGGTGCAGACTTGCTTACTTGTGCGGCCTGTTGGTCTAGGGGTATGATTCCTGCTTTGGGTGCAGGAGGTCCCGGGTTCAAATCCCGGACAGGCCCTACTTTTCACTTTCGCGACAACCCAGCACTACGATAAACTTGCGAGTCTCTGAAAGTAAGCCATGCAGCAGGACAAACTGCATGTCGGGCCACCGGCCCATGAGACTCTCAGGTGCGCTTTATGGAAGGCAATCTACGTGGCAGGATTAAGCCGTCTCCGCTTACTTATATCTATACGTAAAGACTGGCACGTACAACGATTCTATTCGTTCCCCAGGAACTAGTACATCGCATGCAAGTTTGGTAAATGCATGCGCATGCAGCACCCAAAACGGTGAGATGTCTTTCCTGCGGGGAGGAACAGCTGAGGTCGTCTTCTCGCAGTTGAACCCCTTACGTCCCGTTATTAATCCTAGTAGCAAAAGCATAAGCATTTGGAGCGCTCCCCATTCACGTGTGGACTGCTATTAACATTTTGCATTTCATGATCCTAGTTAAATTTCTGCATATACAATTCCAACCACCGGCTCGTACACATTTCTAGAAACGATCGCAAAACACAGCGTCAGGTTCCACCGAGACTCGAACTCGGATCGCAGGATTCAAAGTCCAGAGTGCTAACCATTACACCAAGGAACTGGATGCCTGTAGCGCTCTTAAATTCAGTGGTATCATGTAATTAAGCCCATAAGATGCGATGTCATTACACGTATGGTCCTCAGGAAGTGTTTGAGTGGCTAATGAAGCAACCAAGTAGGCTGGAAGTGGAAGGAGCACCTTCGAATGTAGCGAGAATTCTTGCCAGTATTCGTACATGAAGTGATGTCGAAGGATCAGGTAATCAAAATCGCGAAACAGCCACTTTCGTATGGCGGATGCTTTGTGCTGGAAGCAGCCTAGCTATGAAAACAGCTATGGACACAGAGTACTGTCGAAAACTGCGTGCTGACACAGAACGCTACGTAGTGGGCGGATTGTTCGTGACACGATAACATTTGCACTACACACGGTCGAAATACTGTCACACAACTCAAGCAGCTCTTTCAGCATTCACATACACTGGTGTTCAGCACAGCGCATGTCGTAGGTGTCAGATTAAGAAACCTCTTTGAGAATATGGTCCAGCTAGGATGCTGCAACTAGCAAGTGCGGCAAGATCTCAGTAGGTGGCGGGGTGCAGACTTGCTTACTTGTGCGGCCTGTTGGTCTAGGGGTATGATTCCTGCTTTGGGTGCAGGAGGTCCCGGGTTCAAATCCCGGACAGGCCCTACTTTTCACTTTCGCGACAACCCAGCACTACGATAAACTTGCGAGTCTCTGAAAGTAAGCCATGCAGCAGGACAAACTGCATGTCGGGCCACCGGCCCATGAGACTCTCAGGTGCGCTTTATGGAAGGCAATCTACGTGGCAGGATTAAGCCGTCTCCGCTTACTTATATCTATACGTAAAGACTGGCACGTACAACGATTCTATTCGTTCCCCAGGAACTAGTACATCGCATGCAAGTTTGGTAAATGCATGCGCATGCAGCACCCAAAACGGTGAGATGTCTTTCCTGCGGGGAGGAACAGCTGAGGTCGTCTTCTCGCAGTTGAACCCCTTACGTCCCGTTATTAATCCTAGTAGCAAAAGCATAAGCATTTGGAGCGCTCCCCATTCACGTGTGGACTGCTATTAACATTTTGCATTTCATGATCCTAGTTAAATTTCTGCATATACAATTCCAACCACCGGCTCGTACACATTTCTAGAAACGATCGCAAAACACAGCGTCAGGTTCCACCGAGACTCGAACTCGGATCGCTGGATTCAAAGTCCAGAGTGCTAACCATTACACCATGGAACCGGATGCCTGTAGCGCTCTTAAATTCAGTGGTATCATGTAATTAAGCCCATAAGATGCGATGTCATTACACGTATGGTCCTCAGGAAGTGTTTGCGTGGCTAATGAAGCAACCAAGTAGGCTGGAAGTGGAAGGAGCACCTTCGAATGTAGCGAGAATTCTTGCCAGTATTCGTACATGAAGTGATGTCGAAGGATCAGGTAATCAAAATCGCGAAACAGCCACTTTCGTATGGCGGATGCTTTGTGCTGGAAGCAGCCTAGCTATGAAAACAGCTATGGACACAGAGTACTGTCGAAAACTGCGTGCTGACACAGAACGCTACGTAGTGGGCGGATTGTTCGTGACACGATAACATTTGCACTACACACGGTCGAAATACTGTCACACAACTCAAGCAGCTCTTTCAGCATTCACATACACTGGTGTTCAGCACAGCGCATGTCGTAGGTGTCAGATTAAGAAACCTCTTTGAGAATATGGTCCAGCTAGGATGCTGCAACTAGCAAGTGCGGCAAGATCTCAGTAGGTGGCGGGGTGCAGACTTGCTTACTTGTGCGGCCTGTTGGTCTAGGGGTATGATTCCTGCTTTGGGTGCAGGAGGTCCCGGGTTCAAATCCCGGACAGGCCCTACTTTTCACTTTCGCGACAACCCAGCACTACGATAAACTTGCGAGTCTCTGAAAGTAAGCCATGCAGCAGGACAAACTGCATGTCGGGCCACCGGCCCATGAGACTCTCAGGTGCGCTTTATGGAAGGCAATCTACGTGGCAGGATTAAGCCGTCTCCGCTTACTTATATCTATACGTAAAGACTGGCACGTACAACGATTCTATTCGTTCCCCAGGAACTAGTACATCGCATGCAAGTTTGGTAAATGCATGCGCATGCAGCACCCAAAACGGTGAGATGTCTTTCCTGCGGGGAGGAACAGCTGAGGTCGTCTTCTCGCAGTTGAACCCCTTACGTCCCGTTATTAATCCTAGTAGCAAAAGCATAAGCATTTGGAGCGCTCCCCATTCACGTGTGGACTGCTATTAACATTTTGCATTTCATGATCCTAGTTAAATCTCTGCATATACAATTCCAACCACCGGCTCGTACACATTTCTAGAAACGATCGCAAAACACAGCGTCAGGTTCCACCGAGACTCGAACTCGGATCGCTGGATTCAAAGTCCAGAGTGCTAACCATTACACCATGGAACCGGATGCCTGTATCGCTCTTAAATTCAGTGGTATCATGTAATTAAGCCCATAAGATGCGATGTCATTACACGTATGGTCCTCAGGAAGTGTTTGCGTGGCTAATGAAGCAACCAAGTAGGCTGGAAGTGGAAGGAGCACCTTCGAATGTAGCGAGAATTCTTGCCAGTATTCGTACATGAAGTGATGTCGAAGGATCAGGTAATCAAAATCGCGAAACAGCCACTTTCGTATGGCGGATGCTTTGTGCTGGAAGCAGCCTAGATATGAAAACAGCTATGGACACAGAGTACTGTCGAAAACTGCGTGCTGACACAGAACGCTACGTAGTGGGCGGATTGTTCGTGACACGATAACATTTGCACTACACACGGTCGAAATACTGTCACACAACTCAAGCAGCTCTTTCAGCATTCACATATACTGGTGTTCAGCACAGCGCATGTCGTAGGTGTCAGATTAAGAAACCTCTTTGAGAATATGGTCCAGCTAGGATGCTGCAACTAGCAAGTGCGGCAAGATCTCAGTAGGTGGCGGGGTGCAGACTTGCTTACTTGTGCGGCCTGTTGGTCTAGGGGTATGATTCCTGCTTTGGGTGCAGGAGGTTCCGGGGTTCAAATCCCGGACAGGCCCTACTTTTCACTTTCGCGACAACCCAGCACTACGATAAACTTGCGAGTCTCTGAAAGTAAGCCATGCAGCAGGACAAACTGCATGTCGGGCCACCGGCCCATGAGACTCTCAGGTGCGCTTTATGGAAGGCAATCTACGTGGCAGGATTAAGCCGTCTCCGCTTACTTATATCTATACGTAAAGACTGGCACGTACAACGATTCTATTCGTTCCCCCGGAACTAGTACATCGCATGCAAGTTTGGTAAATGCATGCGCATGCAGCACCCAAAACGGTGAGATGTCTTTCCTGCGGGGAGGGACAGCTGAGGTCGTCTTCTCGCAGTTGAACCCCTTACGTCCCGTTATTAATCCTAGTAGCAAAAGCATAAGCATTTGGAGCGCTCCCCATTCACGTGTGGACTGCTATTAACATTTTGCATTTCATGATCCTAGTTAAATTTCTGCATATACAATTCCAACCACCGGCTCGTACACATTTCTAGAAACGATCGCAAAACACAGCGTCAGGTTCCACCGAGACTCGAACTCGGATCGCTGGATTCAAAGTCCAGAGTGCTAACCATTACACCATGGAACCGGATGCCTGTAGCGCTCTTAAATTCAGTGGTATCATGTAATTAAGCCCATAAGATGCGATGTCTTTACACGTATGGTCCTCAGGAAGTGTTTGCGTGGCTAATGAAGCAACCAAGTAGGCTGAAAGTGGAAGGAGCACCTTCGAATGTAGCGAGAATTCTTGCCAGTATTCGTACATGAAGTGATGTCGAAGGATCAGGTAATCAAAATCGCGAAACAGCCACTTTCGTATGGCGGATGCTTTGTGCTGGAAGCAGCCTAGCTATGAAAACAGCTATGGAGACAGAGTACTGTCGAAAACTGCGTGCTGACACAGATCGCTACGTAGTGGGCGGATTGTTCGTGACACGATAACATTTGCACTACACACGGTCGAAATACTGTCACACAACTCAAGCAGCTCTTTCAGCATTCACATACACTGGTGTTCAGCACAGCGCATGTCGTAGGTGTCAGATTAAGAAACCTCTTTGAGAATATGGTCCAGCTAGGATGCTGCAACTAGCAAGTGCGGCAAGATCTCAGTAGGTGGCGGGGTGCAGACTTGCTTACTTGTGCGGCCTGTTGGTCTAGGGGTATGATTCCTGCTTTGGGTGCAGGAGGTCCCGGGTTCAAATCCCGGACAGGCCCTACTTTTCACTTTCGCGACAACCCAGCACTACGATAAACTTGCGAGTCTCTGAAAGTAAGCCATGCAGCAGGACAAACTGCATGTCGGGCCACCGGCCCATGAGACTCTCAGGTGCGCTTTATGGAAGGCAATCTACGTGGCAGGATTAAGCCGTCTCCGCTTACTTATATCTATACGTAAAGACTGGCACGTACAACGATTCTATTCGTTCCCCAGGAACTAGTACATCGCATGCAAGTTTGGTAAATGCATGCGCATGCAGCACCCAAAACGGTGAGATGTCTTTCCTGCGGGGAGGAACAGCTGAGGTCGTCTTCTCGCAGTTGAACCCCTTACGTCCCGTTATTAATCCTAGTAGCAAAAGCATAAGCATTTGGAGCGCTCCCCATTCACGTGTGGACTGCTATTAACATTTTGCATTTCATGATCCTAGTTAAATTTCTGCATATACAATTCCAACCACCGGCTCGTACACATTTCTAGAAACGATCGCAAAACACAGCGTCACGTTCCACCGAGACTCGAACTCGGATCGCTGGATTCAAAGTCCAGAGTGCTAACCATTACACCATGGAACCGGATGCCTGTAGCGCTCTTAAATTCAGTGGTATCATGTAATTAAGCCCATAAGATGCGATGTCATTACACGTATGGTCCTCAGGAAGTGTTTGCGTGGCTAATGAAGCAACCAAGTAGGCTGGAAGTGGAAGGAGCACCTTCGAATGTAGCGAGAATTCTTGCCAGTATTCGTACATGAAGTGATGTCGAAGGATCAGGTAATCAAAATCGCGAAACAGCCACTTTCGTATGGCGGATGCTTTGTGCTGGAAGCAGCCTAGCTATGAAAACAGCTATGGACACAGAGTACTGTCGAAAACTGCGTGCTGACACAGAACGCTACGTAGTGGGCGGATTGTTCGTGACACGATAACATTTGCACTACACACGGTCGAAATACTGTCACACAACTCAAGCAGCTCTTTCAGCATTCACATACACTGGTGTTCAGCACAGCGCATGTCGTAGGTGTCAGATTAAGAAACCTCTTTGAGAATATGGTCCAGCTAGGATGCTGCAACTAGCAAGTGCGGCAAGATCTCAGTAGGTGGCGGGGTGCAGACTTGCTTACTTGTGCGGCCTGTTGGTCTAGGGGTATGATTCCTGCTTTGGGTGCAGGAGGTCCCGGGTTCAAATCCCGGACAGGCCCTACTTTTCACTTTCGCGACAACCCAGCACTACGATAAACTTGCGAGTCTCTGAAAGTAAGCCATGCAGCAGGACAAACTGCATGTCGGGCCACCGGCCCATGAGACTCTCAGGTGCGCTTTATGGAAGGCAATCTACGTGGCAGGATTAAGCCGTCTCCGCTTACTTATATCTATACGTAAAGACTGGCACGTACAACGATTCTATTCGTTCCCCAGGAACTAGTACATCGCATGCAAGTTTGGTAAATGCATGCGCATGCAGCACCCAAAACGGTGAGATGTCTTTCCTGCGGGGAGGAACAGCTGAGGTCGTCTTCTCGCAGTTGAACCCCTTACGTCCCGTTATTAATCCTAGTAGCAAAAGCATAAGCATTTGGAGCGCTCCCCATTCACGTGTGGACTGCTATTAACATTTTGCATTTCATGATCCTAGTTAAATTTCTGCATATACAATTCCAACCACCGGCTCGTACACATTTCTAGAAAGGATCGCAAAACACAGCGTCACGTTCCACCGAGACTCGAACTCGGATCGCTGGATTCAAAGTCCAGAGTGCTAACCATTACACCATGGAACCGGATGCCTGTAGCGCTCTTAAATTCAGTGGTATCATGTAATTAAGCCCATAAGATGCGATGTCATTACACGTATGGTCCTCAGGAAGTGTTTGCGTGGCTAATGAAGCAACCAAGTAGGCTGAAAGTGGAAGGAGCACCTTCGAATGTAGCGAGAATTCTTGCCAGTATTCGTACATGAAGTGATGTCGAAGGATCAGGTAATCAAAATCGCGAAACAGCCACTTTCGTATGGCGGATTCTTTGTGCTGGAAGCAGCCTAGCTATGAAAACAGCTATGGACACAGAGTACTGTCGAAAACTGCGTACTGACACAGAACGCTACGTAGTGGGCGGATTGTTCGTGACACGATAACATTTGCACTACACACGGTCGAAATACTGCCACACAACTCAAGCAGCTCTTTCAGCATTCACATACACTGGTGTTCAGCACAGCGCATGTCGTAGGTGTCAGATTAAGAAACCTCTTTGAGAATATGGTCCAGCTAGGATGCTGCAACTAGCAAGTGCGGCAAGATCTCAGTAGGTGGCGGGGTGCAGACTTGCTTACTTGTGCGGCCTGTTGGTCTAGGGGTATGATTCCTGCTTTGGGTGCAGGAGGTCCCGGGTTCAAATCCCGGACAGGCCCTACTTTTCACTTTCGCGACAACCCAGCACTACGATAAACTTGCGAGTCTCTGAAAGTAAGCCATGCAGCAGGACAAACTGCATGTCGGGCCACCGGCCCATGAGACTCTCAGGTGCGCTTTATGGAAGGCAATCTACGTGGCAGGATTAAGCCGTCTCCGCTTACTTATATCTATACGTAAAGACTGGCACGTACAACGATTCTATTCGTTCCCCAGGAACTAGTACATCGCATGCAAGTTTGGTAAATGCATGCGCATGCAGCACCCAAAACGGTGAGATGTCTTTCCTGCGGGGAGGAACAGCTGAGGTCGTCTTCTCGCAGTTGAACCCCTTACGTCCCGTTATTAATCCTAGTAGCAAAAGCATAAGCATTTGGAGCGCTCCCCATTCACGTGTGGACTGCTATTAACATTTTGCATTTCATGATCCTAGTTAAATTTCTGCATATACAATTCCAACCACCGGCTCGTACACATTTCTAGAAACGATCGCAAAACACAGCGTCAGGTTCCACCGAGACTCGAACTCGGATCGCTGGATTCAAAGTCCAGAGTGCTAACAATTACACCATGGAACCGGATGCCTGTAGCGCTCTTAAATTCAGTGGTATCATGTAATTAAGCCCATAAGATGCGATGTCATTACACGTATGGTCCTCAGGAAGTGTTTGCGTGGCTAATGAAGCAACCAAGTAGGCTGGAAGTGGAAGGAGCACCTTCGAATGTAGCGAGAATTCTTGCCAGTATTCGTACATGAAGTGATGTCGAAGGATCAGGTAATCAAAATCGCGAAACAGCCACTTTCGTATGGCGGATGCTTTGTGCTGGAAGCAGCCTAGCTATGAAAACAGCTATGGACACAGAGTACTGTCGAAAACTGCGTGCTGACACAGAACGCTACGTAGTGGGCGGATTGTTCGTGACACGATAACATTTGCACTACACACGGTCGAAATACTGTCACACAACTCAAGCAGCTCTTTCAGCATTCACATACACTGGTGTTCAGCACAGCGCATGTCGTAGGTGTCAGATTAAGAAACCTCTTTGAGAATATGGTCCAGCTAGGATGCTGCAACTAGCAAGTGCGGCAAGATCTCAGTAGGTGGCGGGGTGCAGACTTGCTTACTTGTGCGGCCTGTTGGTCTAGGGGTATGATTCCTGCTTTGGGTGCAGGAGGTCCCGGGTTCAAATCCCGGACAGGCCCTACTTTTCACTTTCGCGACAACCCAGCACTACGATAAACTTGCGAGTCTCTGAAAGTAAGCCATGCAGCAGGACAAACTGCATGTCGGGCCACCGGCCCATGAGACTCTCAGGTGCGCTTTATGGAAGGCAATCTACGTGGCAGGATTAAGCCGTCTCCGCTTACTTATATCTATACGTAAAGACTGGCACGTACAACGATTCTATTCGTTCCCCAGGAACTAGTACATCGCATGCAAGTTTGGTAAATGCATGCGCATGCAGCACCCAAAACGGTGAGATGTCTTTCCTGCGGGGAGGAACAGCTGAGGTCGTCTTCTCGCAGTTGAACCCCTTACGTCCCGTTATTAATCCTAGTAGCAAAAGCATAAGCATTTGGAGCGCTCCCCATTCACGTGTGGACTGCTATTAACATTTTGCATTTCATGATCCTAGTTAAATTTCTGCATATACAATTCCAACCACCGGCTCGTACACATTTCTAGAAAGGATCGCAAAACACAGCGTCACGTTCCACCGAGACTCGAACTCGGATCGCTGGATTCAAAGTCCAGAGTGCTAACCATTACACCATGGAACCGGATGCCTGTAGCGCTCTTAAATTCAGTGGTATCATGTAATTAAGCCCATAAGATGCGATGTCATTACACGTATGGTCCTCAGGAAGTGTTTGCGTGGCTAATGAAGCAACCAAGTAGGCTGAAAGTGGAAGGAGCACCTTCGAATGTAGCGAGAATTCTTGCCAGTATTCGTACATGAAGTGATGTCGAAGGATCAGGTAATCAAAATCGCGAAACAGCCACTTTCGTATGGCGGATTCTTTGTGCTGGAAGCAGCCTAGCTATGAAAACAGCTATGGACACAGAGTACTGTCGAAAACTGCGTACTGACACAGAACGCTACGTAGTGGGCGGATTGTTCGTGACACGATAACATTTGCACTACACACGGTCGAAATACTGCCACACAACTCAAGCAGCTCTTTCAGCATTCACATACACTGGTGTTCAGCACAGCGCATGTCGTAGGTGTCAGATTAAGAAACCTCTTTGAGAATATGGTCCAGCTAGGATGCTGCAACTAGCAAGTGCGGCAAGATCTCAGTAGGTGGCGGGGTGCAGACTTGCTTACTTGTGCGGCCTGTTGGTCTAGGGGTATGATTCCTGCTTTGGGTGCAGGAGGTCCCGGGTTCAAATCCCGGACAGGCCCTACTTTTCACTTTCGCGACAACCCAGCACTACGATAAACTTGCGAGTCTCTGAAAGTAAGCCATGCAGCAGGACAAACTGCATGTCGGGCCACCGGCCCATGAGACTCTCAGGTGCGCTTTATGGAAGGCAATCTACGTGGCAGGATTAAGCCGTCTCCGCTTACTTATATCTATACGTAAAGACTGGCACGTACAACGATTCTATTCGTTCCCCAGGAACTAGTACATCGCATGCAAGTTTGGTAAATGCATGCGCATGCAGCACCCAAAACGGTGAGATGTCTTTCCTGCGGGGAGGAACAGCTGAGGTCGTCTTCTCGCAGTTGAACCCCTTACGTCCCGTTATTAATCCTAGTAGCAAAAGCATAAGCATTTGGAGCGCTCCCCATTCACGTGTGGACTGCTATTAACATTTTGCATTTCATGATCCTAGTTAAATTTCTGCATATACAATTCCAACCACCGGCTCGTACACATTTCTAGAAACGATCGCAAAACACAGCGTCAGGTTCCACCGAGACTCGAACTCGGATCGCTGGATTCAAAGTCCAGAGTGCTAACCATTACACCATGGAACCGGATGCCTGTAGCGCTCTTAAATTCAGTGGTATCATGTAATTAAGCCCATAAGATGCGATGTCATTACACGTATGGTCCTCAGGAAGTGTTTGAGTGGCTAATGAAGCAACCAAGTAGGCTGGAAGTGGAAGGAGCACCTTCGAATGTAGCGAGAATTCTTGCCAGTATTCGTACATGAAGTGATGTCGAAGGATCAGGTAATCAAAATCGCGAAACAGCCACTTTCGTATGGCGGATGCTTTGTGCTGGAAGCAGCCTAGCTATGAAAACAGCTATGGACACAGAGTACTGTCGAAAACTGCGTGCTGACACAGAACGCTACGTAGTGGGCGGATTGTTCGTGACACGATAACATTTGCACTACACACGGTCGAAATACTGTCACACAACTCAAGCAGCTCTTTCAGCATTCACATACACTGGTGTTCAGCACAGCGCATGTCGTAGGTGTCAGATTAAGAAACCTCTTTGAGAATATGGTCCAGCTAGGATGCTGCAACTAGCAAGTGCGGCAAGATCTCAGTAGGTGGCGGGGTGCAGACTTGCTTACTTGTGCGGCCTGTTGGTCTAGGGGTATGATTCCTGCTTTGGGTGCAGGAGGTCCCGGGTTCAAATCCCGGACAGGCCCTACTTTTCACTTTCGCGACAACCCAGCACTACGATAAACTTGCGAGTCTCTGAAAGTAAGCCATGCAGCAGGACAAACTGCATGTCGGGCCACCGGCCCATGAGACTCTCAGGTGCGCTTTATGGAAGGCAATCTACGTGGCAGGATTAAGCCGTCTCCGCTTACTTATATCTATACGTAAAGACTGGCACGTACAACGATTCTATTCGTTCCCCAGGAACTAGTACATCGCATGCAAGTTTGGTAAATGCATGCGCATGCAGCACCCAAAACGGTGAGATGTCTTTCCTGCGGGGAGGAACAGCTGAGGTCGTCTTCTCGCAGTTGAACCCCTTACGTCCCGTTATTAATCCTAGTAGCAAAAGCATAAGCATTTGGAGCGCTCCCCATTCACGTGTGGACTGCTATTAACATTTTGCATTTCATGATCCTAGTTAAATTTCTGCATATACAATTCCAACCACCGGCTCGTACACATTTCTAGAAACGATCGCAAAACACAGCGTCACGTTCCACCGAGACTCGAACTCGGATCGCTGGATTCAAAGTCCAGAGTGCTAACCATTACACCATGGAACCGGATGCCTGTAGCGCTCTTAAATTCAGTGGTATCATGTAATTAAGCCCATAAGATGCGATGTCATTACACGTATGGTCCTCAGGAAGTGTTTGCGTGGCTAATGAAGCAACCAAGTAGGCTGGAAGTGGAAGGAGCACCTTCGAATGTAGCGAGAATTCTTGCCAGTATTCGTACATGAAGTGATGTCGAAGGATCAGGTAATCAAAATCGCGAAACAGCCACTTTCGTATGGCGGATGCTTTGTGCTGGAAGCAGCCTAGCTATGAAAACAGCTATGGACACAGAGTACTGTCGAAAACTGCGTGCTGACACAGAACGCTACGTAGTGGGCGGATTGTTCGTGACACGATAACATTTGCACTACACACGGTCGAAATACTGTCACACAACTCAAGCAGCTCTTTCAGCATTCACATACACTGGTGTTCAGCACAGCGCATGTCGTAGGTGTCAGATTAAGAAACCTCTTTGAGAATATGGTCCAGCTAGGATGCTGCAACTAGCAAGTGCGGCAAGATCTCAGTAGGTGGCGGGGTGCAGACTTGCTTACTTGTGCGGCCTGTTGGTCTAGGGGTATGATTCCTGCTTTGGGTGCAGGAGGTCCCGGGTTCAAATCCCGGACAGGCCCTACTTTTCACTTTCGCGACAACCCAGCACTACGATAAACTTGCGAGTCTCTGAAAGTAAGCCATGCAGCAGGACAAACTGCATGTCGGGCCACCGGCCCATGAGACTCTCAGGTGCGCTTTATGGAAGGCAATCTACGTGGCAGGATTAAGCCGTCTCCGCTTACTTATATCTATACGTAAAGACTGGCACGTACAACGATTCTATTCGTTCCCCAGGAACTAGTACATCGCATGCAAGTTTGGTAAATGCATGCGCATGCAGCACCCAAAACGGTGAGATGTCTTTCCTGCGGGGAGGAACAGCTGAGGTCGTCTTCTCGCAGTTGAACCCCTTACGTCCCGTTATTAATCCTAGTAGCAAAAGCATAAGCATTTGGAGCGCTCCCCATTCACGTGTGGACTGCTATTAACATTTTGCATTTCATGATCCTAGTTAAATTTCTGCATATACAATTCCAACCACCGGCTCGTACACATTTCTAGAAACGATCGCAAAACACAGCGTCACGTTCCACCGAGACTCGAACTCGGATCGCTGGATTCAAAGTCCAGAGTGCTAACCATTACACCATGGAACCGGATGCCTGTAGCGCTCTTAAATTCAGTGGTATCATGTAATTAAGCCCATAAGATGCGATGTCATTACACGTATGGTCCTCAGGAAGTGTTTGCGTGGCTAATGAAGCAACCAAGTAGGCTGGAAGTGGAAGGAGCACCTTCGAATGTAGCGAGAATTCTTGCCAGTATTCGTACATGAAGTGATGTCGAAGGATCAGGTAATCAAAATCGCGAAACAGCCACTTTCGTATGGCGGATGCTTTGTGCTGGAAGCAGCCTAGCTATGAAAACAGCTATGGACACAGAGTACTGTCGAAAACTGCGTGCTGACACAGAACGCTACGTAGTGGGCGGATTGTTCGTGACACGATAACATTTGCACTACACACGGTCGAAATACTGTCACACAACTCAAGCAGCTCTTTCAGCATTCACATACACTGGTGTTCAGCACAGCGCATGTCGTAGGTGTCAGATTAAGAAACCTCTTTGAGAATATGGTCCAGCTAGGATGCTGCAACTAGCAAGTGCGGCAAGATCTCAGTAGGTGGCGGGGTGCAGGCTTGCTTACTTGTGCGGCCTGTTGGTCTAGGGGTATGATTCCTGCTTTGGGTGCAGGAGGTCCCGGGTTCAAATCCCGGACAGGCCCTACTTTTCACTTTCGCGACAACCCAGCACTACGATAAACTTGCGAGTCTCTGAAAGTAAGCCATGCAGCAGGACAAACTGCATGTCGGGCCACCGGCCCATGAGACTCTCAGGTGCGCTTTATGGAAGGCAATCTACGTGGCAGGATTAAGCCGTCTCCGCTTACTTATATCTATACGTAAAGACTGGCACGTACAACGATTCTATTCGTTCCCCAGGAACTAGTACATCGCATGCAAGTTTGGTAAATGCATGCGCATGCAGCACCCAAAACGGTGAGATGTCTTTCCTGCTGGGAGGAACAGCTGAGGTCGTCTTCTCGCAGTTGAACCCCTTACGTCCCGTTATTAATCCTAGTAGCAAAAGCATAAGCATTTGGAGCGCTCCCCATTCACGTGTGGACTGCTATTAACATTTTGCATTTCATGATCCTAGTTAAATTTCTGCATATACAATTCCAACCACCGGCTCGTACACATTTCTAGAAACGATCGCAAAACACAGCGTCACGTTCCACCGAGACTCGAACTCGGATCGCTGGATTCAAAGTCCAGAGTGCTAACCATTACACCATGGAACTGGATGCCTGTAGCGCTCTTAAATTCAGTGGTATCATGTAATTAAGCCCATAAGATGCGATGTCATTACACGTATGGTCCTCAGGAAGTGTTTGCGTGGCTAATGAAGCAACCAAGTAGGCTGGAAGTGGAAGGAGCACCTTCGAATGTAGCGAGAATTCTTGCCAGTATTCGTACATGAAGTGATGTCGAAGGATCAGGTAATCAAAATCGCGAAACAGCCACTTTCGTATGGCGGATGCTTTGTGCTGGAAGCAGCCTAGCTATGAAAACAGCTATGGACACAGAGTACTGTCGAAAACTGCGTGCTGACACAGAACGCTACGTAGTGGGCGGATTGTTCGTGACACGATAACATTTGCACTACACACGGTCGAAATACTGCCACACAACTCAAGCAGCTCTTTCAGCATTCACATACACTGGTGTTCAGCACAGCGCATGTCGTAGGTGTCAGATTAAGAAACCTCTTTGAGAATATGGTCCAGCTAGGATGCTGCAACTAGCAAGTGCGGCAAGATCTCAGTAGGTGGCGGGGTGCAGACTTGCTTACTTGTGCGGCCTGTTGGTCTAGGGGTATGATTCCTGCTTTGGGTGCAGGAGGTCCCGGGTTCAAATCCCGGACAGGCCCTACTTTTCACTTTCGCGACAACCCAGCACTACGATAAACTTGCGAGTCTCTGAAAGTAAGCCATGCAGCAGGACAAACTGCATGTCGGGCCACCGGCCCATGAGACTCTCAGGTGCGCTTTATGGAAGGCAATCTACGTGGCAGGATTAAGCCGTCTCCGCTTACTTATATCTATACGTAAAGACTGGCACGTACAACGATTCTATTCGTTCCCCAGGAACTAGTACATCGCATGCAAGTTTGGTAAATGCATGCGCATGCAGCACCCAAAACGGTGAGATGTCTTTCCTGCGGGGAGGAACAGCTGAGGTCGTCTTCTCGCAGTTGAACCCCTTACGTCCCGTTATTAATCCTAGTAGCAAAAGCATAAGCATTTGGAGCGCTCCCCATTCACGTGTGGACTGCTATTAACATTTTGCATTTCATGATCCTAGTTAAATTTCTGCATATACAATTCCAACCACCGGCTCGTACACATTTCTAGAAAGGATCGCAAAACACAGCGTCACGTTCCACCGAGACTCGAACTCGGATCGCTGGATTCAAAGTCCAGAGTGCTAACCATTACACCATGGAACTGGATGCCTGTAGCGCTCTTAAATTCAGTGGTATCATGTAATTAAGCCCATAAGATGCGATGTCATTACACGTATGGTCCTCAGGAAGTGTTTGCGTGGCTAATGAAGCAACCAAGTAGGCTGGAAGTGGAAGGAGCACCTTCGAATGTAGCGAGAATTCTTGCCAGTATTCGTACATGAAGTGATGTCGAAGGATCAGGTAATCAAAATCGCGAAACAGCCACTTTCGTATGGCGGATGCTTTGTGCTGGAAGCAGCCTAGCTATGAAAACAGCTATGGACACAGAGTACTGTCGAAAACTGCGTGCTGACACAGAACGCTACGTAGTGGGCGGATTGTTCGTGACACGATAACATTTGCACTACACACGGTCGAAATACTGTCACACAACTCAAGCAGCTCTTTCAGCATTCACATACACTGGTGTTCAGCACAGCGCATGTCGTAGGTGTCAGATTAAGAAACCTCTTTGAGAATATGGTCCAGCTAGGATGCTGCAACTAGCAAGTGCGGCAAGATCTCAGTAGGTGGCGGGGTGCAGACTTGCTTACTTGTGCGGCCTGTTGGTCTAGGGGTATGATTCCTGCTTTGGGTGCAGGAGGTCCCGGGTTCAAATCCCGGACAGGCCCTACTTTTCACTTTCGCGACAACCCAGCACTACGATAAACTTGCGAGTCTCTGAAAGTAAGCCATGCAGCAGGACAAACTGCATGTCGGGCCACCGGCCCATGAGACTCTCAGGTGCGCTTTATGGAAGGCAATCTACGTGGCAGGATTAAGCCGTCTCCGCTTACTTATATCTATACGTAAAGACTGGCACGTACAACGATTCTATTCGTTCCCCAGGAACTAGTACATCGCATGCAAGTTTGGTAAATGCATGCGCATGCAGCACCCAAAACGGTGAGATGTCTTTCCTGCGGGGAGGAACAGCTGAGGTCGTCTTCTCGCAGTTGAACCCCTTACGTCCCGTTATTAATCCTAGTAGCAAAAGCATAAGCATTTGGAGCCCTCCCCATTCACGTGTGGACTGCTATTAACATTTTGCATTTCATGATCCTAGTTAAATTTCTGCATATACAATTCCAACCACCGGCTCGTACACATTTCTAGAAACGATCGCAAAACACAGCGTCAGGTTCCACCGAGACTCGAACTCGGATCGCTGGATTCAAAGTCCAGAGTGCTAACCATTACACCATGGAACCGGATGCCTGTAGCGCTCTTAAATTCAGTGGTATCATGTAATTAAGCCCATAAGATGCGATGTCATTACACGTATGGTCCTCAGGAAGTGTTTGCGTGGCTAATGAAGCAACCAAGTAGGCTGGAAGTGGAAGGAGCACCTTCGAATGTAGCGAGAATTCTTGCCAGTATTCGTACATGAAGTGATGTCGAAGGATCAGGTAATCAAAATCGCGAAACAGCCACTTTCGTATGGCGGATGCTTTGTGCTGGAAGCAGCCTAGCTATGAAAACAGCTATGGACACAGAGTACTGTCGAAAACTGCGTGCTGACACAGAACGCTACGTAGTGGGCGGATTGTTCGTGACACGATAACATTTGCACTACACACGGTCGAAATACTGTCACACAACTCAAGCAGCTCTTTCAGCATTCACATACACTGGTGTTCAGCACAGCGCATGTCGTAGGTGTCAGATTAAGAAACCTCTTTGAGAATATGGTCCAGCTAGGATGCTGCAACTAGCAAGTGCGGCAAGATCTCAGTAGGTGGCGGGGTGCAGACTTGCTTACTTGTGCGGCCTGTTGGTCTAGGGGTCCTTGTAGCATCACCTCTGGAGGTTGCTAGTCATCGTGATCTTGGTTATTCTGATTCGGATTAGTTACAAAATTATTGAAATTATTTCCCTGTACGTGTAAATAAACTGTCTAGGATTCGCGATGTTTCTCTGGGATTGGTTCACTGGTGTTCTGGGATATTTAGGATTATGGAAAAAGTCTGGCAAGCTGCTCTTCTTAGGATTGGACAATGCTGGTAAAACCACTCTTCTTCACATGCTGAAGGATGATCGTTTAGCTCAGCATGTTCCCACATTGCATCCAACTTCAGAAGAACTTTCCATAGGTAATATGAGATTTACAACATTTGATCTTGGTGGACATCATCAAGCAAGAAGAGTTTGGAAAGATTATTTCCCTGCTGTAGATGCTATTGTTTTTCTCATTGATGCCTGTGACCGAGATCGGTTCAATGAAAGTAAAAGAGAACTAGATTCACTACTGACTGATGAGCAGTTAAGCAACTGCCCAGTTCTTATTTTAGGGAATAAAATTGACCGACCTGGTGCTGCTTCGGAAGATGAGTTAAGAAACGTGTTTGCTCTTTATGGACAGACGACAGGAAAGGCTAAGATTCCCAGATCAGAACTTCCTGGGCGCCCTTTGGAGCTTTTCATGTGCTCTGTATTGAAAAGACAAGGCTATGGAGAAGGCTTTAGATGGCTAGCTCAGTACATTGACTGAAAAATCAGCAGTTGCAGATAAGGAATGTTCATGCAAATTTTGTGATGGGGAAGTATAGTGATTTCATTTCTAAGATGAAACCGTGTGAAATTTTGTAATATATCAGTTGCATTAAAGTGGACAGTCGCTTCATTAAGGAATCTGCTGCTCAAAAAAAAAAATCCATCTCAGTTATCATTTCTAAGCTGATGCTGATGTTTATTTGTTGTGAAATTGTTGATCCAAACCAATTTGTGTGATAGGATGGTAACTATTTGAGGTTACTTTGCATTAACTTGTAAAGGAAAAAGGGTGCGGGTGCACGTGTGTGTGTGTGTGTGTGTGTGTGTGTGTGTGTGTGTTGTAACTATTTATGTGTAAAACTAATCAGTGTAGAGAATATGTGATGACTGATATACCAATTTTCTATTAACAGTTTTTATCATTTGCTGTAACTGGTAAATGTACTGTCAATGTGATTTTCATAGGATTGTTAATGACAAACTTAAATAAAAACCAGTCAGCTTGAAAACATTTAGTTGCACTAACTGTTTGACGTTTACTGACATTAGTATAGTATTAAAGTTTTTCAGACATGTTTTTGGGAAAAAAATGTATAGTATTTTACAGTGCAGATCAGCTGTCAAGTGTACTGCGTCACAGTGCAAGTTAAATTTTTAGTTAGTTTATATAGTTCTCTTTTGTACCCAAGCAAACCTGTGTATTGTGGAGTGTTCTTTGAGCTTTCGTACTAAAACATTCATGTGTAGTTCATACTTTGACACATACTTTTGCATTAAACAAGAACAAATGAGTTATCACTTTTTATACAGAAGTAACAATTGTGTAAAATGCCATAGTGTATAGTTGGCCAAATCTCCATGTAGAACAGCTTTATCAGTGATAAAGTTCAAATTTTGTTGCAGTACTGTTGTGTTGTGTGCATGTGTAAGATTCTGAATGATATTAAATTGTTTAATGTAAAAAAAAAAAAAAAAAAAAAGGGGTATGATTCCTGCTTTGGGTGCAGGAGGTCCCGGGTTCAAATCCCGGACAGGCCCTACTTTTCACTTTCGCGACAACCCAGCACTACGATAAACTTGCGAGTCTCTGAAAGTAAGCCATGCAGCAGGACAAACTGCATGTCGGGCCACCGGCCCATGAGACTCTCAGGTGCGCTTTATGGATGGCAATCTACGTGGCAGGATTAAGCCGTCTCCGCTTACTTATATCTATACGTAAAGACTGGCACGTACAACGATTCTATTCGTTCCCCAGGAACTAGTACATCGCATGCAAGTTTGGTAAATGCATGCGCATGCAGCACCCAAAACGGTGAGATGTCTTTCCTGCGGGGAGGAACAGCTGAGGTCGTCTTCTCGCAGTTGAACCCCTTACGTCCCGTTATTAATCCTAGTAGCAAAAGCATAAGCATTTGGAGCGCTCCCCATTCACGTGTGGACTGCTATTAACATTTTGCATTTCATGATCCTAGTTAAATTTCTGCATATACAATTCCAACCACCGGCTCGTACACATTTCTAGAAACGATCGCAAAACACAGCGTCAGGTTCCACCGAGACTCGAACTCGGATCGCTGGATTCAAAGTCCAGAGTGCTAACCATTACACCATGGAACCGGATGCCTGTAGCGCTCTTAAATTCAGTGGTATCATGTAATTAAGCCCATAAGATGCGATGTCATTACACGTATGGTCCTCAGGAAGTGTTTGAGTGGCTAATGAAGCAACCAAGTAGGCTGGAAGTGGAAGGAGCACCTTCGAATGTAGCGAGAATTCTTGCCAGTATTCGTACATGAAGTGATGTCGAAGGATCAGGTAATCAAAATCGCGAAACAGCCACTTTCGTATGGCGGATGCTTTGTGCTGGAAGCAGCCTAGCTATGAAAACAGCTATGGACACAGAGTACTGTCGAAAACTGCGTGCTGACACAGAACGCTACGTAGTGGGCGGATTGTTCGTGACACGATAACATTTGCACTACACACGGTCGAAATACTGTCACACAACTCAAGCAGCTCTTTCAGCATTCACATACACTGGTGTTCAGCACAGCGCATGTCGTAGGTGTCAGATTAAGAAACCTCTTTGAGAATATGGTCCAGCTAGGATGCTGCAACTAGCAAGTGCGGCAAGATCTCAGTAGGTGGCGGGGTGCAGACTTGCTTACTTGTGCGGCCTGTTGGTCTAGGGGTATGATTCCTGCTTTGGGTGCAGGAGGTCCCGGGTTCAAATCCCGGACAGGCCCTACTTTTCACTTTCGCGACAACCCAGCACTACGATAAACTTGCGAGTCTCTGAAAGTAAGCCATGCAGCAGGACAAACTGCATGTCGGGCCACCGGCCCATGAGACTCTCAGGTGCGCTTTATGGAAGGCAATCTACGTGGCAGGATTAAGCCGTCTCCGCTTACTTATATCTATACGTAAAGACTGGCACGTACAACGATTCTATTCGTTCCCCAGGAACTAGTACATCGCATGCAAGTTTGGTAAATGCATGCGCATGCAGCACCCAAAACGGTGAGATGTCTTTCCTGCGGGGAGGAACAGCTGAGGTCGTCTTCTCGCAGTTGAACCCCTTACGTCCCGTTATTAATCCTAGTAGCAAAAGCATAAGCATTTGGAGCGCTCCCCATTCACGTGTGGACTGCTATTAACATTTTGCATTTCATGATCCTAGTTAAATTTCTGCATATACAATTCCAACCACCGGCTCGTACACATTTCTAGAAACGATCGCAAAACACAGCGTCACGTTCCACCGAGACTCGAACTCGGATCGCTGGATTCAAAGTCCAGAGTGCTAACCATTACACCATGGAACCGGATGCCTGTAGCGCTCTTAAATTCAGTGGTATCATGTAATTAAGCCCATAAGATGCGATGTCATTACACGTATGGTCCTCAGGAAGTGTTTGCGTGGCTAATGAAGCAACCAAGTAGGCTGAAAGTGGAAGGAGCACCTTCGAATGTAGCGAGAATTCTTGCCAGTATTCGTACATGAAGTGATGTCGAAGGATCAGGTAATCAAAATCGCGAAACAGCCACTTTCGTATGGCGGATTCTTTGTGCTGGAAGCAGCCTAGCTATGAAAACAGCTATGGACACAGAGTACTGTCGAAAACTGCGTACTGACACAGAACGCTACGTAGTGGGCGGATTGTTCGTGACACGATAACATTTGCACTACACACGGTCGAAATACTGCCACACAACTCAAGCAGCTCTTTCAGCATTCACATACACTGGTGTTCAGCACAGCGCATGTCGTAGGTGTCAGATTAAGAAACCTCTTTGAGAATATGGTCCAGCTAGGATGCTGCAACTAGCAAGTGCGGCAAGATCTCAGTAGGTGGCGGGGTGCAGACTTGCTTACTTGTGCGGCCTGTTGGTCTAGGGGTATGATTCCTGCTTTGGGTGCAGGAGGTCCCGGGTTCAAATCCCGGACAGGCCCTACTTTTCACTTTCGCGACAACCCAGCACTACGATAAACTTGCGAGTCTCTGAAAGTAAGCCATGCAGCAGGACAAACTGCATGTCGGGCCACCGGCCCATGAGACTCTCAGGTGCGCTTTATGGAAGGCAATCTACGTGGCAGGATTAAGCCGTCTCCGCTTACTTATATCTATACGTAAAGACTGGCACGTACAACGATTCTATTCGTTCCCCAGGAACTAGTACATCGCATGCAAGTTTGGTAAATGCATGCGCATGCAGCACCCAAAACGGTGAGATGTCTTTCCTGCGGGGAGGAACAGCTGAGGTCGTCTTCTCGCAGTTGAACCCCTTACGTCCCGTTATTAATCCTAGTAGCAAAAGCATAAGCATTTGGAGCGCTCCCCATTCACGTGTGGACTGCTATTAACATTTTGCATTTCATGATCCTAGTTAAATTTCTGCATATACAATTCCAACCACCGGCTCGTACACATTTCTAGAAACGATCGCAAAACACAGCGTCAGGTTCCACCGAGACTCGAACTCGGATCGCTGGATTCAAAGTCCAGAGTGCTAACCATTACACCATGGAACCGGATGCCTGTAGCGCTCTTAAATTCAGTGGTATCATGTAATTAAGCCCATAAGATGCGATGTCATTACACGTATGGTCCTCAGGAAGTGTTTGCGTGGCTAATGAAGCAACCAAGTAGGCTGGAAGTGGAAGGAGCACCTTCGAATGTAGCGAGAATTCTTGCCAGTATTCGTACATGAAGTGATGTCGAAGGATCAGGTAATCAAAATCGCGAAACAGCCACTTTCGTATGGCGGATGCTTTGTGCTGGAAGCAGCCTAGCTATGAAAACAGCTATGGACACAGAGTACTGTCGAAAACTGCGTGCTGACACAGAACGCTACGTAGTGGGCGGATTGTTCGTGACACGATAACATTTGCACTACACACGGTCGAAATACTGTCACACAACTCAAGCAGCTCTTTCAGCATTCACATACACTGGTGTTCAGCACAGCGCATGTCGTAGGTGTCAGATTAAGAAACCTCTTTGAGAATATGGTCCAGCTAGGATGCTGCAACTAGCAAGTGCGGCAAGATCTCAGTAGGTGGCGGGGTGCAGACTTGCTTACTTGTGCGGCCTGTTGGTCTAGGGGTATGATTCCTGCTTTGGGTGCAGGAGGTCCCGGGTTCAAATCCCGGACAGGCCCTACTTTTCACTTTCGCGACAACCCAGCACTACGATAAACTTGCGAGTCTCTGAAAGTAAGCCATGCAGCAGGACAAACTGCATGTCGGGCCACCGGCCCATGAGACTCTCAGGTGCGCTTTATGGAAGGCAATCTACGTGGCAGGATTAAGCCGTCTCCGCTTACTTATATCTATACGTAAAGACTGGCACGTACAACGATTCTATTCGTTCCCCAGGAACTAGTACATCGCATGCAAGTTTGGTAAATGCATGCGCATGCAGCACCCAAAACGGTGAGATGTCTTTCCTGCGGGGAGGAACAGCTGAGGTCGTCTTCTCGCAGTTGAACCCCTTACGTCCCGTTATTAATCCTAGTAGCAAAAGCATAAGCATTTGGAGCGCTCCCCATTCACGTGTGGACTGCTATTAACATTTTGCATTTCATGATCCTAGTTAAATTTCTGCATATACAATTCCAACCACCGGCTCGTACACATTTCTAGAAACGATCGCAAAACACAGCGTCAGGTTCCACCGAGACTCGAACTCGGATCGCTGGATTCAAAGTCCAGAGTGCTAACCATTACACCATGGAACTGGATGCCTGTAGCGCTCTTAAATTCAGTGGTATCATGTAATTAAGCCCATAAGATGCGATGTCATTACACGTATGGTCCTCAGGAAGTGTTTGCGTGGCTAATGAAGCAACCAAGTAGGCTGGAAGTGGAAGGAGCACCTTCGAATGTAGCGAGAATTCTTGCCAGTATTCGTACATGAAGTGATGTCGAAGGATCAGGTAATCAAAATCGCGAAACAGCCACTTTCGTATGGCGGATGCTTTGTGCTGGAAGCAGCCTAGCTATGAAAACAGCTATGGACACAGAGTACTGTCGAAAACTGCGTGCTGACACAGAACGCTACGTAGTGGGCGGATTGTTCGTGACACGATAACATTTGCACTACACACGGTCGAAATACTGTCACACAACTCAAGCAGCTCTTTCAGCATTCACATACACTGGTGTTCAGCACAGCGCATGTCGTAGGTGTCAGATTAAGAAACCTCTTTGAGAATATGGTCCAGCTAGGATGCTGCAACTAGCAAGTGCGGCAAGATCTCAGTAGGTGGCGGGGTGCAGACTTGCTTACTTGTGCGGCCTGTTGGTCTAGGGGTATGATTCCTGCTTTGGGTGCAGGAGGTCCCGGGTTCAAATCCCGGACAGGCCCTACTTTTCACTTTCGCGACAACCCAGCACTACGATAAACTTGCGAGTCTCTGAAAGTAAGCCATGCAGCAGGACAAACTGCATGTCGGGCCACCGGCCCATGAGACTCTCAGGTGCGCTTTATGGAAGGCAATCTACGTGGCAGGATTAAGCCGTCTCCGCTTACTTATATCTATACGTAAAGACTGGCACGTACAACGATTCTATTCGTTCCCCAGGAACTAGTACATCGCATGCAAGTTTGGTAAATGCATGCGCATGCAGCACCCAAAACGGTGAGATGTCTTTCCTGCGGGGAGGAACAGCTGAGGTCGTCTTCTCGCAGTTGAACCCCTAACGTCCCGTTATTAATCCTAGTAGCAAAAGCATAAGCATTTGGAGCCCTCCCCATTCACGTGTGGACTGCTATTAACATTTTGCATTTCATGATCCTAGTTAAATTTCTGCATATACAATTCCAACCACCGGCTCGTACACATTTCTAGAAACGATCGCAAAACACAGCGTCAGGTTCCACCGAGACTCGAACTCGGATCGCTGGATTCAAAGTCCAGAGTGCTAACCATTACACCATGGAACCGGATGCCTGTAGCGCTCTTAAATTCAGTGGTATCATGTAATTAAGCCCATAAGATGCGATGTCATTACACGTATGGTCCTCAGGAAGTGTTTGCGTGGCTAATGAAGCAACCAAGTAGGCTGGAAGTGGAAGGAGCACCTTCGAATGTAGCGAGAATTCTTGCCAGTATTCGTACATGAAGTGATGTCGAAGGATCAGGTAATCAAAATCGCGAAACAGCCACTTTCGTATGGCGGATGCTTTGTGCTGGAAGCAGCCTAGCTATGAAAACAGCTATGGACACAGAGTACTGTCGAAAACTGCGTGCTGACACAGAACGCTACGTAGTGGGCGGATTGTTCGTGACACGATAACATTTGCACTACACACGGTCGAAATACTGTCACACAACTCAAGCAGCTCTTTCAGCATTCACATACACTGGTGATCAGCACAGCGCATGTCGTAGGTGTCAGATTAAGAAACCTCTTTGAGAATATGGTCCAGCTAGGATGCTGCAACTAGCAAGTGCGGCAAGATCTCAGTAGGTGGCGGGGTGCAGACTTGCTTACTTGTGCGGCCTGTTGGTCTAGGGGTATGATTCCTGCTTTGGGTGCAGGAGGTCCCGGGTTCAAATCCCGGACAGGCCCTACTTTTCACTTTCGCGACAACCCAGCACTACGATAAACTTGCGAGTCTCTGAAAGTAAGCCATGCAGCAGGACAAACTGCATGTCGGGCCACCGGCCCATGAGACTCTCAGGTGCGCTTTATGGATGGCAATCTACGTGGCAGGATTAAGCCGTCTCCGCTTACTTATATCTATACGTAAAGACTGGCACGTACAACGATTCTATTCGTTCCCCAGGAACTAGTACATCGCATGCAAGTTTGGTAAATGCATGCGCATGCAGCACCCAAAACGGTGAGATGTCTTTCCTGCGGGGAGGAACAGCTGAGGTCGTCTTCTCGCAGTTGAACCCCTTACGTCCCGTTATTAATCCTAGTAGCAAAAGCATAAGCATTTGGAGCGCTCCCCATTCACGTGTGGACTGCTATTAACATTTTGCATTTCATGATCCTAGTTAAATTTCTGCATATACAATTCCAACCACCGGCTCGTACACATTTCTAGAAACGATCGCAAAACACAGCGTCAGGTTCCACCGAGACTCGAACTCGGATCGCTGGATTCAAAGTCCAGAGTGCTAACCATTACACCATGGAACCGGATGCCTGTAGCGCTCTTAAGTTCAGTGGTATCATGTAATTAAGCCCATAAGATGCGATGTCATTACACGTATGGTCCTCAGGAAGTGTTTGAGTGGCTAATGAAGCAACCAAGTAGGCTGGAAGTGGAAGGAGCACCTTCGAATGTAGCGAGAATTCTTGCCAGTATTCGTACATGAAGTGATGTCGAAGGATCAGGTAATCAAAATCGCGAAACAGCCACTTTCGTATGGCGGATGCTTTGTGCTGGAAGCAGCCTAGCTATGAAAACAGCTATGGACACAGAGTACTGTCGAAAACTGCGTGCTGACACAGAACGCTACGTAGTGGGCGGATTGTTCGTGACACGATAACATTTGCACTACACACGGTCGAAATACTGTCACACAACTCAAGCAGCTCTTTCAGCATTCACATACACTGGTGTTCAGCACAGCGCATGTCGTAGGTGTCAGATTAAGAAACCTCTTTGAGAATATGGTCCAGCTAGGATGCTGCAACTAGCAAGTGCGGCAAGATCTCAGTAGGTGGCGGGGTGCAGACTTGCTTACTTGTGCGGCCTGTTGGTCTAGGGGTATGATTCCTGCTTTGGGTGCAGGAGGTCCCGGGTTCAAATCCCGGACAGGCCCTACTTTTCACTTTCGCGACAACCCAGCACTACGATAAACTTGCGAGTCTCTGAAAGTAAGCCATGCAGCAGGACAAACTGCATGTCGGGCCACCGGCCCATGAGACTCTCAGGTGCGCTTTATGGAAGGCAATCTACGTGGCAGGATTAAGCCGTCTCCGCTTACTTATATCTATACGTAAAGACTGGCACGTACAACGATTCTATTCGTTCCCCAGGAACTAGTACATCGCATGCAAGTTTGGTAAATGCATGCGCATGCAGCACCCAAAACGGTGAGATGTCTTTCCTGCGGGGAGGAACAGCTGAGGTCGTCTTCTCGCAGTTGAACCCCTTACGTCCCGTTATTAATCCTAGTAGCAAAAGCATAAGCATTTGGAGCGCTCCCCATTCACGTGTGGACTGCTATTAACATTTTGCATTTCATGATCCTAGTTAAATTTCTGCATATACAATTCCAACCACCGGCTCGTACACATTTCTAGAAACGATCGCAAAACACAGCGTCACGTTCCACCGAGACTCGAACTCGGATCGCTGGATTCAAAGTCCAGAGTGCTAACCATTACACCATGGAACCGGATGCCTGTAGCGCTCTTAAATTCAGTGGTATCATGTAATTAAGCCCATAAGATGCGATGTCATTACACGTATGGTCCTCAGGAAGTGTTTGCGTGGCTAATGAAGCAACCAAGTAGGCTGAAAGTGGAAGGAGCACCTTCGAATGTAGCGAGAATTCTTGCCAGTATTCGTACATGAAGTGATGTCGAAGGATCAGGTAATCAAAATCGCGAAACAGCCACTTTCGTATGGCGGATTCTTTGTGCTGGAAGCAGCCTAGCTATGAAAACAGCTATGGACACAGAGTACTGTCGAAAACTGCGTACTGACACAGAACGCTACGTAGTGGGCGGATTGTTCGTGACACGATAACATTTGCACTACACACGGTCGAAATACTGCCACACAACTCAAGCAGCTCTTTCAGCATTCACATACACTGGTGTTCAGCACAGCGCATGTCGTAGGTGTCAGATTAAGAAACCTCTTTGAGAATATGGTCCAGCTAGGATGCTGCAACTAGCAAGTGCGGCAAGATCTCAGTAGGTGGCGGGGTGCAGACTTGCTTACTTGTGCGGCCTGTTGGTCTAGGGGTATGATTCCTGCTTTGGGTGCAGGAGGTCCCGGGTTCAAATCCCGGACAGGCCCTACTTTTCACTTTCGCGACAACCCAGCACTACGATAAACTTGCGAGTCTCTGAAAGTAAGCCATGCAGCAGGACAAACTGCATGTCGGGCCACCGGCCCATGAGACTCTCAGGTGCGCTTTATGGAAGGCAATCTACGTGGCAGGATTAAGCCGTCTCCGCTTACTTATATCTATACGTAAAGACTGGCACGTACAACGATTCTATTCGTTCCCCAGGAACTAGTACATCGCATGCAAGTTTGGTAAATGCATGCGCATGCAGCACCCAAAACGGTGAGATGTCTTTCCTGCGGGGAGGAACAGCTGAGGTCGTCTTCTCGCAGTTGAACCCCTTACGTCCCGTTATTAATCCTAGTAGCAAAAGCATAAGCATTTGGAGCGCTCCCCATTCACGTGTGGACTGCTATTAACATTTTGCATTTCATGATCCTAGTTAAATTTCTGCATATACAATTCCAACCACCGGCTCGTACACATTTCTAGAAACGATCGCAAAACACAGCGTCACGTTCCACCGAGACTCGAACTCGGATCGCTGGATTCAAAGTCCAGAGTGCTAACCATTACACCATGGAACCGGATGCCTGTAGCGCTCTTAAATTCAGTGGTATCATGTAATTAAGCCCATAAGATGCGATGTCATTTCACGTATGGTCCTCAGGAAGTGTTTGCGTGGCTAATGAAGCAACCAAGTAGGCTGGAAGTGGAAGGAGCACCTTCGAATGTAGCGAGAATTCTTGCCAGTATTCGTACATGAAGTGATGTCGAAGGATCAGGTAATCAAAATCGCGAAACAGCCACTTTCGTATGGCGGATGCTTTGTGCTGGAAGCAGCCTAGCTATGAAAACAGCTATGGACACAGAGTACTGTCGAAAACTGCGTGCTGACACAGAACGCTACGTAGTGGGCGGATTGTTCGTGACACGATAACATTTGCACTACACACGGTCGAAATACTGTCACACAACTCAAGCAGCTCTTTCAGCATTCACATACACTGGTGTTCAGCACAGCGCATGTCGTAGGTGTCAGATTAAGAAACCTCTTTGAGAATATGGTCCAGCTAGGATGCTGCAACTAGCAAGTGCGGCAAGATCTCAGTAGGTGGCGGGGTGCAGGCTTGCTTACTTGTGCGGCCTGTTGGTCTAGGGGTATGATTCCTGCTTTGGGTGCAGGAGGTCCCGGGTTCAAATCCCGGACAGGCCCTACTTTTCACTTTCGCGACAACCCAGCACTACGATAAACTTGCGAGTCTCTGAAAGTAAGCCATGCAGCAGGACAAACTGCATGTCGGGCCACCGGCCCATGAGACTCTCAGGTGCGCTTTATGGAAGGCAATCTACGTGGCAGGATTAAGCCGTCTCCGCTTACTTATATCTATACGTAAAGACTGGCACGTACAACGATTCTATTCGTTCCCCAGGAACTAGTACATCGCATGCAAGTTTGGTAAATGCATGCGCATGCAGCACCCAAAACGGTGAGATGTCTTTCCTGCGGGGAGGAACAGCTGAGGTCGTCTTCTCGCAGTTGAACCCCTTACGTCCCGTTATTAATCCTAGTAGCAAAAGCATAAGCATTTGGAGCGCTCCCCATTCACGTGTGGACTGCTATTAACATTTTGCATTTCATGATCCTAGTTAAATTTCTGCATATACAATTCCAACCACCGGCTCGTACACATTTCTAGAAACGATCGCAAAACACAGCGTCACGTTCCACCGAGACTCGAACTCGGATCGCTGGATTCAAAGTCCAGAGTGCTAACCATTACACCATGGAACTGGATGCCTGTAGCGCTCTTAAATTCAGTGGTATCATGTAATTAAGCCCATAAGATGCGATGTCATTACACGTATGGTCCTCAGGAAGTGTTTGCGTGGCTAATGAAGCAACCAAGTAGGCTGGAAGTGGAAGGAGCACCTTCGAATGTAGCGAGAATTCTTGCCAGTATTCGTACATGAAGTGATGTCGAAGGATCAGGTAATCAAAATCGCGAAACAGCCACTTTCGTATGGCGGATGCTTTGTGCTGGAAGCAGCCTAGCTATGAAAACAGCTATGGACACAGAGTACTGTCGAAAACTGCGTGCTGACACAGAACGCTACGTAGTGGGCGGATTGTTCGTGACACGATAACATTTGCACTACACACGGTCGAAATACTGCCACACAACTCAAGCAGCTCTTTCAGCATTCACATACACTGGTGTTCAGCACAGCGCATGTCGTAGGTGTCAGATTAAGAAACCTCTTTGAGAATATGGTCCAGCTAGGATGCTGCAACTAGCAAGTGCGGCAAGATCTCAGTAGGTGGCGGGGTGCAGACTTGCTTACTTGTGCGGCCTGTTGGTCTAGGGGTATGATTCCTGCTTTGGGTGCAGGAGGTCCCGGGTTCAAATCCCGGACAGGCCCTACTTTTCACTTTCGCGACAACCCAGCACTACGATAAACTTGCGAGTCTCTGAAAGTAAGCCATGCAGCAGGACAAACTGCATGTCGGGCCACCGGCCCATGAGACTCTCAGGTGCGCTTTATGGAAGGCAATCTACGTGGCAGGATTAAGCCGTCTCCGCTTACTTATATCTATACGTAAAGACTGGCACGTACAACGATTCTATTCGTTCCCCAGGAACTAGTACATCGCATGCAAGTTTGGTAAATGCATGCGCATGCAGCACCCAAAACGGTGAGATGTCTTTCCTGCGGGGAGGAACAGCTGAGGTCGTCTTCTCGCAGTTGAACCCCTTACGTCCCGTTATTAATCCTAGTAGCAAAAGCATAAGCATTTGGAGCGCTCCCCATTCACGTGTGGACTGCTATTAACATTTTGCATTTCATGATCCTAGTTAAATTTCTGCATATACAATTCCAACCACCGGCTCGTACACATTTCTAGAAACGATCGCAAAACACAGCGTCACGTTCCACCGAGACTCGAACTCGGATCGCTGGATTCAAAGTCCAGAGTGCTAACCATTACACCATGGAACTGGATGCCTGTAGCGCTCTTAAATTCAGTGGTATCATGTAATTAAGCCCATAAGATGCGATGTCATTACACGTATGGTCCTCAGGAAGTGTTTGCGTGGCTAATGAAGCAACCAAGTAGGCTGGAAGTGGAAGGAGCACCTTCGAATGTAGCGAGAATTCTTGCCAGTATTCGTACATGAAGTGATGTCGAAGGATCAGGTAATCAAAATCGCGAAACAGCCACTTTCGTATGGCGGATGCTTTGTGCTGGAAGCAGCCTAGCTATGAAAACAGCTATGGACACAGAGTACTGTCGAAAACTGCGTGCTGACACAGAACGCTACGTAGTGGGCGGATTGTTCGTGACACGATAACATTTGCACTACACACGGTCGAAATACTGTCACACAACTCAAGCAGCTCTTTCAGCATTCACATACACTGGTGTTCAGCACAGCGCATGTCGTAGGTGTCAGATTAAGAAACCTCTTTGAGAATATGGTCCAGCTAGGATGCTGCAACTAGCAAGTGCGGCAAGATCTCAGTAGGTGGCGGGGTGCAGACTTGCTTACTTGTGCGGCCTGTTGGTCTAGGGGTATGATTCCTGCTTTGGGTGCAGGAGGTCCCGGGTTCAAATCCCGGACAGGCCCTACTTTTCACTTTCGCGACAACCCAGCACTACGATAAACTTGCGAGTCTCTGAAAGTAAGCCATGCAGCAGGACAAACTGCATGTCGGGCCACCGGCCCATGAGACTCTCAGGTGCGCTTTATGGAAGGCAATCTACGTGGCAGGATTAAGCCGTCTCCGCTTACTTATATCTATACGTAAAGACTGGCACGTACAACGATTCTATTCGTTCCCCAGGAACTAGTACATCGCATGCAAGTTTGGTAAATGCATGCGCATGCAGCACCCAAAACGGTGAGATGTCTTTCCTGCGGGGAGGAACAGCTGAGGTCGTCTTCTCGCAGTTGAACCCCTTACGTCCCGTTATTAATCCTAGTAGCAAAAGCATAAGCATTTGGAGCGCTCCCCATTCACGTGTGGACTGCTATTAACATTTTGCATTTCATGATCCTAGTTAAATTTCTGCATATACAATTCCAACCACCGGCTCGTACACATTTCTAGAAACGATCGCAAAACACAGCGTCAGGTTCCACCGAGACTCGAACTCGGATCGCTGGATTCAAAGTCCAGAGTGCTAACCATTACACCATGGAACCGGATGCCTGTAGCGCTCTTAAATTCAGTGGTATCATGTAATTAAGCCCATAAGATGCGATGTCATTACACGTATGGTCCTCAGGAAGTGTTTGCGTGGCTAATGAAGCAACCAAGTAGGCTGGAAGTGGAAGGAGCACCTTCGAATGTAGCGAGAATTCTTGCCAGTATTCGTACATGAAGTGATGTCGAAGGATCAGGTAATCAAAATCGCGAAACAGCCACTTTCGTATGGCGGATGCTTTGTGCTGGAAGCAGCCTAGCTATGAAAACAGCTATGGACACAGAGTACTGTCGAAAACTGCGTGCTGACACAGAACGCTACGTAGTGGGCGGATTGTTCGTGACACGATAACATTTGCACTACACACGGTCGAAATACTGTCACACAACTCAAGCAGCTCTTTCAGCATTCACATACACTGGTGATCAGCACAGCGCATGTCGTAGGTGTCAGATTAAGAAACCTCTTTGAGAATATGGTCCAGCTAGGATGCTGCAACTAGCAAGTGCGGCAAGATCTCAGTAGGTGGCGGGGTGCAGACTTGCTTACTTGTGCGGCCTGTTGGTCTAGGGGTATGATTCCTGCTTTGGGTGCAGGAGGTCCCGGGTTCAAATCCCGGACAGGCCCTACTTTTCACTTTCGCGACAACCCAGCACTACGATAAACTTGCGAGTCTCTGAAAGTAAGCCATGCAGCAGGACAAACTGCATGTCGGGCCACCGGCCCATGAGACTCTCAGGTGCGCTTTATGGATGGCAATCTACGTGGCAGGATTAAGCCGTCTCCGCTTACTTATATCTATACGTAAAGACTGGCACGTACAACGATTCTATTCGTTCCCCAGGAACTAGTACATCGCATGCAAGTTTGGTAAATGCATGCGCATGCAGCACCCAAAACGGTGAGATGTCTTTCCTGCGGGGAGGAACAGCTGAGGTCGTCTTCTCGCAGTTGAACCCCTTACGTCCCGTTATTAATCCTAGTAGCAAAAGCATAAGCATTTGGAGCGCTCCCCATTCACGTGTGGACTGCTATTAACATTTTGCATTTCATGATCCTAGTTAAATTTCTGCATATACAATTCCAACCACCGGCTCGTACACATTTCTAGAAACGATCGCAAAACACAGCGTCAGGTTCCACCGAGACTCGAACTCGGATCGCTGGATTCAAAGTCCAGAGTGCTAACCATTACACCATGGAACCGGATGCCTGTAGCGCTCTTAAATTCAGTGGTATTATGTAATTAAGCCCATAAGATGCGATGTCATTACACGTATGGTCCTCAGGAAGTGTTTGCGTGGCTAATGAAGCAACCAAGTAGGCTGGAAGTGGAAGGAGCACCTTCGAATGTAGCGAGAATTCTTGCCAGTATTCGTACATGAAGTGATGTCGAAGGATCAGGTAATCAAAATCGCGAAACAGCCACTTTCGTATGGCGGATGCTTTGTGCTGGAAGCAGCCTAGCTATGAAAACAGCTATGGACACAGAGTACTGTCGAAAACTGCGTGCTGACACAGAACGCTACGTAGTGGGCGGATTGTTCGTGACACGATAACATTTGCACTACACACGGTCGAAATACTGTCACACAACTCAAGCAGCTCTTTCTGCATTCACATACACTGGTGTTCAGCACAGCGCATGTCGTAGGTGTCAGATTAAGAAACCTCTTTGAGAATATGGTCCAGCTAGGATGCTGCAACTAGCAAGTGCGGCAAGATCTCAGTAGGTGGCGGGGTGCAGACTTGCTTACTTGTGCGGCCTGTTGGTCTAGGGGTATGATTCCTGCTTTGGGTGCAGGAGGTCCCGGGTTCAAATCCCGGACAGGCCCTACTTTTCACTTTCGCGACAACCCAGCACTACGATAAACTTGCGAGTCTCTGAAAGTAAGCCATGCAGCAGGACAAACTGCATGTCGGGCCACCGGCCCATGAGACTCTCAGGTGCGCTTTATGGAAGGCAATCTACGTGGCAGGATTAAGCCGTCTCCGCTTACTTATATCTATACGTAAAGACTGGCACGTACAACGATTCTATTCGTTCCCCAGGAACTAGTACATCGCATGCAAGTTTGGTAAATGCATGCGCATGCAGCACCCAAAACGGTGAGATGTCTTTCCTGCGGGGAGGAACAGCTGAGGTCGTCTTCTCGCAGTTGAACCCCTTACGTCCCGTTATTAATCCTAGTAGCAAAAGCATAAGCATTTGGAGCGCTCCCCATTCACGTGTGGACTGCTATTAACATTTTGCATTTCATGATCCTAGTTAAATTTCTGCATATACAATTCCAACCACCGGCTCGTACACATTTCTAGAAACGATCGCAAAACACAGCGTCACGTTCCACCGAGACTCGAACTCGGATCGCTGGATTCAAAGTCCAGAGTGCTAACCATTACACCATGGAACCGGATGCCTGTAGCGCTCTTAAATTCAGTGGTATCATGTAGTTAAGCCCATAAGATGCGATGTCATTACACGTATGGTCCTCAGGAAGTGTTTGCGTGGCTAATGAAGCAACCAAGTAGGCTGGAAGTGGAAGGAGCACCTTCGAATGTAGCGAGAATTCTTGCCAGTATTCGTACATGAAGTGATGTCGAAGGATCAGGTAATCAAAATCGCGAAACAGCCACTTTCGTATGGCGGATGCTTTGTGCTGGAAGCAGCCTAGCTATGAAAACAGCTATGGACACAGAGTACTGTCGAAAACTGCGTGCTGACACAGAACGCTACGTAGTGGGCGGATTGTTCGTGACACGATAACATTTGCACTACACACGGTCGAAATACTGTCACACAACTCAAGCAGCTCTTTCAGCATTCACATACACTGGTGTTCAGCACAGCGCATGTCGTAGGTGTCAGATTAAGAAACCTCTTTGAGAATATGGTCCAGCTAGGATGCTGCAACTAGCAAGTGCGGCAAGATCTCAGTAGGTGGCGGGGTGCAGACTTGCTTACTTGTGCGGCCTGTTGGTCTAGGGGTATGATCCCTGCTTTGGGTGCAGGAGGTCCCGGGTTCAAATCCCGGACAGGCCCTACTTTTCACTTTGGCGACAACCCAGCACTACGATAAACTTGCGAGTCTCTGAAAGTAAGCCATGCAGCAGGACAAACTGCATGTCGGGCCACCGGCCCATGAGACTCTCAGGTGCGCTTTATGGAAGGCAATCTACGTGGCAGGATTAAGCCGTCTCCGCTTACTTATATCTATACGTAAAGACTGGCACGTACAACGATTCTATTCGTTCCCCAGGAACTAGTACATCGCATGCAAGTTTGGTAAATGCATGCGCATGCAGCACCCAAAACGGTGAGATGTCTTTCCTGCGGGGAGGAACAGCTGAGGTCGTCTTCTCGCAGTTGAACCCCTTACGTCCCGTTATTAATCCTAGTAGCAAAAGCATAAGCATTTGGAGCGCTCCCCATTCACGTGTGGACTGCTATTAACATTTTGCATTTCATGATCCTAGTTAAATTTCTGCATATACAATTCCAACCACCGGCTCGTACACATTTCTAGAAACGATCGCAAAACACAGCGTCAGGTTCCACCGAGACTCGAACTCGGATCGCTGGATTCAAAGTCCAGAGTGCTAACCATTACACCATGGAACCGGATGCCTGTAGCGCTCTTAAATTCAGTGGTATCATGTAATTAAGCCCATAAGATGCGATGTCATTACACGTATGGTCCTCAGGAAGTGTTTGCGTGGCTAATGAAGCAACCAAGTAGGCTGGAAGTGGAAGGAGCACCTTCGAATGTAGCGAGAATTCTTGCCAGTATTCGTACATGAAGTGATGTCGAAGGATCAGGTAATCAAAATCGCGAAACAGCCACTTTCGTATGGCGGATGCTTTGTGCTGGAAGCAGCCTAGCTATGAAAACAGCTATGGACACAGAGTACTGTCGAAAACTGCGTGCTGACACAGAACGCTACGTAGTGGGCGGATTGTTCGTGACACGATAACATTTGCACTACACACGGTCGAAATACTGTCACACAACTCAAGCAGCTCTTTCAGCATTCACATACACTGGTGTTCAGCACAGCGCATGTCGTAGGTGTCAGATTAAGAAACCTCTTTGAGAATATGGTCCAGCTAGGATGCTGCAACTAGCAAGTGCGGCAAGATCTCAGTAGGTGGCGGGGTGCAGACTTGCTTACTTGTGCGGCCTGTTGGTCTAGGGGTATGATTCCTGCTTTGGGTGCAGGAGGTCCCGGGTTCAAATCCCGGACAGGCCCTACTTTTCACTTTGGCGACAACCCAGCACTACGATAAACTTGCGAGTCTCTGAAAGTAAGCCATGCAGCAGGACAAACTGCATGTCGGGCCACCGGCCCATGAGACTCTCAGGTGCGCTTTATGGAAGGCAATCTACGTGGCAGGATTAAGCCGTCTCCGCTTACTTATATCTATACGTAAAGACTGGCACGTACAACGATTCTATTCGTTCCCCAGGAACTAGTACATCGCATGCAAGTTTGGTAAATGCATGCGCATGCAGCACCCAAAACGGTGAGATGTCTTTCCTGCGGGGAGGAACAGCTGAGGTCGTCTTCTCGCAGTTGAACCCCTTACGTCCCGTTATTAATCCTAGTAGCGAAAGCATAAGCATTTGGAGCGCTCCCCATTCACGTGTGGACTGCTATTAACATTTTGCATTTCATGATCCTAGTTAAATTTCTGCATATACAATTCCAACCACCGGCTCGTACACATTTCTAGAAACGATCGCAAAACACAGCGTCACGTTCCACCGAGACTCGAACTCGGATCGCTGGATTCAAAGTCCAGAGTGCTAACCATTACACCATGGAACCGGATGCCTGTAGCGCTCTTAAATTCAGTGGTATCATGTAATTAAGCCCATAAGATGCGATGTCATTACACGTATGGTCCTCAGGAAGTGTTTGCGTGGCTAATGAAGCAACCAAGTAGGCTGGAAGTGGAAGGAGCACCTTCGAATGTAGCGAGAATTCTTGCCAGTATTCGTACATGAAGTGATGTCGAAGGATCAGGTAATCAAAATCGCGAAACAGCCACTTTCGTATGGCGGATGCTTTGTGCTGGAAGCAGCCTAGCTATGAAAACAGCTATGGACACAGAGTACTGTCGAAAACTGCGTGCTGACACAGAACGCTACGTAGTGGGCGGATTGTTCGTGACACGATAACATTTGCACTACACACGGTCGAAATACTGTCACACAACTCAAGCAGCTCTTTCAGCATTCACATACACTGGTGTTCAGCACAGCGCATGTCGTAGGTGTCAGATTAAGAAACCTCTTTGAGAATATGGTCCAGCTAGGATGCTGCAACTAGCAAGTGCGGCAAGATCTCAGTAGGTGGCGGGGTGCAGACTTGCTTACTTGTGCGGCCTGTTGGTCTAGGGGTATGATTCCTGCTTTGGGTGCAGGAGGTCCCGGGTTCAAATCCCGGACAGGCCCTACTTTTCACTTTCGCGACAACCCAGCACTACGATAAACTTGCGAGTCTCTGAAAGTAAGCCATGCAGCAGGACAAACTGCATGTCGGGCCACCGGCCCATGAGACTCTCAGGTGCGCTTTATGGAAGGCAATCTACGTGGCAGGATTAAGCCGTCTCCGCTTACTTATATCTATACGTAAAGACTGGCACGTACAACGATTCTATTCGTTCCCCAGGAACTAGTACATCGCATGCAAGTTTGGTAAATGCATGCGCATGCAGCACCCAAAACGGTGAGATGTCTTTCCTGCGGGGAGGAACAGCTGAGGTCGTCTTCTCGCAGTTGAACCCCTTACGTCCCGTTATTAATCCTAGTAGCAAAAGCATAAGCATTTGGAGCGCTCCCCATTCACGTGTGGACTGCTATTAACATTTTGCATTTCATGATCCTAGTTAAATTTCTGCATATACAATTCCAACCACCGGCTCGTACACATTTCTAGAAACGATCGCAAAACACAGCGTCAGGTTCCACCGAGACTCGAACTCGGATCGCTGGATTCAAAGTCCAGAGTGCTAACCATTACACCATGGAACCGGATGCCTGTAGCGCTCTTAAATTCAGTGGTATCATGTAATTAAGCCCATAAGATGCGATGTCATTACACGTATGGTCCTCAGGAAGTGTTTGCGTGGCTAATGAAGCAACCAAGTAGGCTGGAAGTGGAAGGAGCACCTTCGAATGTAGCGAGAATTCTTGCCAGTATTCGTACATGAAGTGATGTCGAAGGATCAGGTAATCAAAATCGCGAAACAGCCACTTTCGTATGGCGGATGCTTTGTGCTGGAAGCAGCCTAGCTATGAAAACAGCTATGGACACAGAGTACTGTCGAAAACTGCGTGCTGACACAGAACGCTACGTAGTGGGCGGATTGTTCGTGACACGATAACATTTGCACTACACACGGTCGAAATACTGTCACACAACTCAAGCAGCTCTTTCAGCATTCACATACACTGGTGTTCAGCACAGCGCATGTCGTAGGTGTCAGATTAAGAAACCTCTTTGAGAATATGGTCCAGCTAGGATGCTGCAACTAGCAAGTGCGGCAAGATCTCAGTAGGTGGCGGGGTGCAGACTTGCTTACTTGTGCGGCCTGTTGGTCTAGGGGTATGATTCCTGCTTTGGGTGCAGGAGGTCCCGGGTTCAAATCCCGGACAGGCCCTACTTTTCACTTTCGCGACAACCCAGCACTACGATAAACTTGCGAGTCTCTGAAAGTAAGCCATGCAGCAGGACAAACTGCATGTCGGGCCACCGGCCCATGAGACTCTCAGGTGCGCTTTATGGAAGGCAATCTACGTGGCAGGATTAAGCCGTCTCCGCTTACTTATATCTATACGTAAAGACTGGCACGTACAACGATTCTATTCGTTCCCCAGGAACTAGTACATCGCATGCAAGTTTGGTAAATGCATGCGCATGCAGCACCCAAAACGGTGAGATGTCTTTCCTGCGGGGAGGAACAGCTGAGGTCGTCTTCTCGCAGTTGAACCCCTTACGTCCCGTTATTAATCCTAGTAGCAAAAGCATAAGCATTTGGAGCGCTCCCCATTCACGTGTGGACTGCTATTAACATTTTGCATTTCATGATCCTAGTTAAATTTCTGCATATACAATTCCAACCACCGGCTCGTACACATTTCTAGAAACGATCGCAAAACACAGCGTCAGGTTCCACCGAGACTCGAACTCGGATCGCTGGATTCAAAGTCCAGAGTGCTAACCATTACACCATGGAACCGGATGCCTGTAGCGCTCTTAAATTCAGTGGTATCATGTAATTAAGCCCATAAGATGCGATGTCATTACACGTATGGTCCTCAGGAAGTGTTTGCGTGGCTAATGAAGCAACCAAGTAGGCTGGAAGTGGAAGGAGCACCTTCGAATGTAGCGAGAATTCTTGCCAGTATTCGTACATGAAGTGATGTCGAAGGATCAGGTAATCAAAATCGCGAAACAGCCACTTTCGTATGGCGGATGCTTTGTGCTGGAAGCAGCCTAGCTATGAAAACAGCTATGGACACAGAGTACTGTCGAAAACTGCGTGCTGACACAGAACGCTACGTAGTGGGCGGATTGTTCGTGACACGATAACATTTGCACTACACACGGTCGAAATACTGTCACACAACTCAAGCAGCTCTTTCAGCATTCACATACACTGGTGTTCAGCACAGCGCATGTCGTAGGTGTCAGATTAAGAAACCTCTTTGAGAATATGGTCCAGCTAGGATGCTGCAACTAGCAAGTGCGGCAAGATCTCAGTAGGTGGCGGGGTGCAGACTTGCTTACTTGTGCGGCCTGTTGGTCTAGGGGTATGATTCCTGCTTTGGGTGCAGGAGGTCCCGGGTTCAAATCCCGGACAGGCCCTACTTTTCACTTTCGCGACAACCCAGCACTACGATAAACTTGCGAGTCTCTGAAAGTAAGCCATGCAGCAGGACAAACTGCATGTCGGGCCACCGGCCCATGAGACTCTCAGGTGCGCTTTATGGAAGGCAATCTACGTGGCAGGATTAAGCCGTCTCCGCTTACTTATATCTATACGTAAAGACTGGCACGTACAACGATTCTATTCGTTCCCCAGGAACTAGTACATCGCATGCAAGTTTGGTAAATGCATGCGCATGCAGCACCCAAAACGGTGAGATGTCTTTCCTGCGGGGAGGAACAGCTGAGGTCGTCTTCTCGCAGTTGAACCCCTTACGTCCCGTTATTAATCCTAGTAGCAAAAGCATAAGCATTTGGAGCGCTCCCCATTCACGTGTGGACTGCTATTAACATTTTGCATTTCATGATCCTAGTTAAATTTCTGCATATACAATTCCAACCACCGGCTCGTACACATTTCTAGAAACGATCGCAAAACACAGCGTCAGGTTCCACCGAGACTCGAACTCGGATCGCTGGATTCAAAGTCCAGAGTGCTAACCATTACACCATGGAACCGGATGCCTGTAGCGCTCTTAAATTCAGTGGTATCATGTAATTAAGCCCATAAGATGCGATGTCATTACACGTATGGTCCTCAGGAAGTGTTTGCGTGGCTAATGAAGCAACCAAGTAGGCTGGAAGTGGAAGGAGCACCTTCGAATGTAGCGAGAATTCTTGCCAGTATTCGTACATGAAGTGATGTCGAAGGATCAGGTAATCAAAATCGCGAAACAGCCACTTTCGTATGGCGGATGCTTTGTGCTGGAAGCAGCCTAGCTATGAAAACAGCTATGGACACAGAGTACTGTCGAAAACTGCGTGCTGACACAGAACGCTACGTAGTGGGCGGATTGTTCGTGACACGATAACATTTGCACTACACACGGTCGAAATACTGTCACACAACTCAAGCAGCTCTTTCAGCATTCACATACACTGGTGTTCAGCACAGCGCATGTCGTAGGTGTCAGATTAAGAAACCTCTTTGAGAATATGGTCCAGCTAGGATGCTGCAACTAGCAAGTGCGGCAAGATCTCAGTAGGTGGCGGGGTGCAGACTTGCTTACTTGTGCGGCCTGTTGGTCTAGGGGTATGATTCCTGCTTTGGGTGCAGGAGGTCCCGGGTTCAAATCCCGGACAGGCCCTACTTTTCACTTTCGCGACAACCCAGCACTACGATAAACTTGCGAGTCTCTGAAAGTAAGCCATGCAGCAGGACAAACTGCATGTCGGGCCACCGGCCCATGAGACTCTCAGGTGCGCTTTATGGAAGGCAATCTACGTGGCAGGATTAAGCCGTCTCCGCTTACTTATATCTATACGTAAAGACTGGCACGTACAACGATTCTATTCGTTCCCCAGGAACTAGTACATCGCATGCAAGTTTGGTAAATGCATGCGCATGCAGCACCCAAAACGGTGAGATGTCTTTCCTGCGGGGAGGAACAGCTGAGGTCGTCTTCTCGCAGTTGAACCCCTTACGTCCCGTTATTAATCCTAGTAGCAAAAGCATAAGCATTTGGAGCGCTCCCCATTCACGTGTGGACTGCTATTAACATTTTGCATTTCATGATCCTAGTTAAATTTCTGCATATACAATTCCAACCACCGGCTCGTACACATTTCTAGAAACGATCGCAAAACACAGCGTCAGGTTCCACCGAGACTCGAACTCGGATCGCTGGATTCAAAGTCCAGAGTGCTAACCATTACACCATGGAACCGGATGCCTGTAGCGCTCTTAAATTCAGTGGTATCATGTAATTAAGCCCATAAGATGCGATGTCATTACACGTATGGTCCTCAGGAAGTGTTTGCGTGGCTAATGAAGCAACCAAGTAGGCTGGAAGTGGAAGGAGCACCTTCGAATGTAGCGAGAATTCTTGCCAGTATTCGTACATGAAGTGATGTCGAAGGATCAGGTAATCAAAATCGCGAAACAGCCACTTTCGTATGGCGGATGCTTTGTGCTGGAAGCAGCCTAGCTATGAAAACAGCTATGGACACAGAGTACTGTCGAAAACTGCGTGCTGACACAGAACGCTACGTAGTGGGCGGATTGTTCGTGACACGATAACATTTGCACTACACACGGTCGAAATACTGTCACACAACTCAAGCAGCTCTTTCAGCATTCACATACACTGGTGTTCAGCACAGCGCATGTCGTAGGTGTCAGATTAAGAAACCTCTTTGAGAATATGGTCCAGCTAGGATGCTGCAACTAGCAAGTGCGGCAAGATCTCAGTAGGTGGCGGGGTGCAGACTTGCTTACTTGTGCGGCCTGTTGGTCTAGGGGTATGATTCCTGCTTTGGGTGCAGGAGGTCCCGGGTTCAAATCCCGGACAGGCCCTACTTTTCACTTTCGCGACAACCCAGCACTACGATAAACTTGCGAGTCTCTGAAAGTAAGCCATGCAGCAGGACAAACTGCATGTCGGGCCACCGGCCCATGAGACTCTCAGGTGCGCTTTATGGAAGGCAATCTACGTGGCAGGATTAAGCCGTCTCCGCTTACTTATATCTATACGTAAAGACTGGCACGTACAACGATTCTATTCGTTCCCCAGGAACTAGTACATCGCATGCAAGTTTGGTAAATGCATGCGCATGCAGCACCCAAAACGGTGAGATGTCTTTCCTGCGGGGAGGAACAGCTGAGGTCGTCTTCTCGCAGTTGAACCCCTTACGTCCCGTTATTAATCCTAGTAGCAAAAGCATAAGCATTTGGAGCGCTCCCCATTCACGTGTGGACTGCTATTAACATTTTGCATTTCATGATCCTAGTTAAATTTCTGCATATACAATTCCAACCACCGGCTCGTACACATTTCTAGAAACGATCGCAAAACACAGCGTCAGGTTCCACCGAGACTCGAACTCGGATCGCTGGATTCAAAGTCCAGAGTGCTAACCATTACACCATGGAACCGGATGCCTGTAGCGCTCTTAAATTCAGTGGTATCATGTAATTAAGCCCATAAGATGCGATGTCATTACACGTATGGTCCTCAGGAAGTGTTTGCGTGGCTAATGAAGCAACCAAGTAGGCTGGAAGTGGAAGGAGCACCTTCGAATGTAGCGAGAATTCTTGCCAGTATTCGTACATGAAGTGATGTCGAAGGATCAGGTAATCAAAATCGCGAAACAGCCACTTTCGTATGGCGGATGCTTTGTGCTGGAAGCAGCCTAGCTATGAAAACAGCTATGGACACAGAGTACTGTCGAAAACTGCGTGCTGACACAGAACGCTACGTAGTGGGCGGATTGTTCGTGACACGATAACATTTGCACTACACACGGTCGAAATACTGTCACACAACTCAAGCAGCTCTTTCAGCATTCACATACACTGGTGTTCAGCACAGCGCATGTCGTAGGTGTCAGATTAAGAAACCTCTTTGAGAATATGGTCCAGCTAGGATGCTGCAACTAGCAAGTGCGGCAAGATCTCAGTAGGTGGCGGGGTGCAGACTTGCTTACTTGTGCGGCCTGTTGGTCTAGGGGTATGATTCCTGCTTTGGGTGCAGGAGGTCCCGGGTTCAAATCCCGGACAGGCCCTACTTTTCACTTTCGCGACAACCCAGCACTACGATAAACTTGCGAGTCTCTGAAAGTAAGCCATGCAGCAGGACAAACTGCATGTCGGGCCACCGGCCCATGAGACTCTCAGGTGCGCTTTATGGAAGGCAATCTACGTGGCAGGATTAAGCCGTCTCCGCTTACTTATATCTATACGTAAAGACTGGCACGTACAACGATTCTATTCGTTCCCCAGGAACTAGTACATCGCATGCAAGTTTGGTAAATGCATGCGCATGCAGCACCCAAAACGGTGAGATGTCTTTCCTGCGGGGAGGAACAGCTGAGGTCGTCTTCTCGCAGTTGAACCCCTTACGTCCCGTTATTAATCCTAGTAGCAAAAGCATAAGCATTTGGAGCGCTCCCCATTCACGTGTGGACTGCTATTAACATTTTGCATTTCATGATCCTAGTTAAATTTCTGCATATACAATTCCAACCACCGGCTCGTACACATTTCTAGAAACGATCGCAAAACACAGCGTCAGGTTCCACCGAGACTCGAACTCGGATCGCTGGATTCAAAGTCCAGAGTGCTAACCATTACACCATGGAACCGGATGCCTGTAGCGCTCTTAAATTCAGTGGTATCATGTAATTAAGCCCATAAGATGCGATGTCATTACACGTATGGTCCTCAGGAAGTGTTTGCGTGGCTAATGAAGCAACCAAGTAGGCTGGAAGTGGAAGGAGCACCTTCGAATGTAGCGAGAATTCTTGCCAGTATTCGTACATGAAGTGATGTCGAAGGATCAGGTAATCAAAATCGCGAAACAGCCACTTTCGTATGGCGGATGCTTTGTGCTGGAAGCAGCCTAGCTATGAAAACAGCTATGGACACAGAGTACTGTCGAAAACTGCGTGCTGACACAGAACGCTACGTAGTGGGCGGATTGTTCGTGACACGATAACATTTGCACTACACACGGTCGAAATACTGTCACACAACTCAAGCAGCTCTTTCAGCATTCACATACACTGGTGTTCAGCACAGCGCATGTCGTAGGTGTCAGATTAAGAAACCTCTTTGAGAATATGGTCCAGCTAGGATGCTGCAACTAGCAAGTGCGGCAAGATCTCAGTAGGTGGCGGGGTGCAGACTTGCTTACTTGTGCGGCCTGTTGGTCTAGGGGTATGATTCCTGCTTTGGGTGCAGGAGGTCCCGGGTTCAAATCCCGGACAGGCCCTACTTTTCACTTTCGCGACAACCCAGCACTACGATAAACTTGCGAGTCTCTGAAAGTAAGCCATGCAGCAGGACAAACTGCATGTCGGGCCACCGGCCCATGAGACTCTCAGGTGCGCTTTATGGAAGGCAATCTACGTGGCAGGATTAAGCCGTCTCCGCTTACTTATATCTATACGTAAAGACTGGCACGTACAACGATTCTATTCGTTCCCCAGGAACTAGTACATCGCATGCAAGTTTGGTAAATGCATGCGCATGCAGCACCCAAAACGGTGAGATGTCTTTCCTGCGGGGAGGAACAGCTGAGGTCGTCTTCTCGCAGTTGAACCCCTTACGTCCCGTTATTAATCCTAGTAGCAAAAGCATAAGCATTTGGAGCGCTCCCCATTCACGTGTGGACTGCTATTAACATTTTGCATTTCATGATCCTAGTTAAATTTCTGCATATACAATTCCAACCACCGGCTCGTACACATTTCTAGAAACGATCGCAAAACACAGCGTCAGGTTCCACCGAGACTCGAACTCGGATCGCTGGATTCAAAGTCCAGAGTGCTAACCATTACACCATGGAACCGGATGCCTGTAGCGCTCTTAAATTCAGTGGTATCATGTAATTAAGCCCATAAGATGCGATGTCATTACACGTATGGTCCTCAGGAAGTGTTTGCGTGGCTAATGAAGCAACCAAGTAGGCTGGAAGTGGAAGGAGCACCTTCGAATGTAGCGAGAATTCTTGCCAGTATTCGTACATGAAGTGATGTCGAAGGATCAGGTAATCAAAATCGCGAAACAGCCACTTTCGTATGGCGGATGCTTTGTGCTGGAAGCAGCCTAGCTATGAAAACAGCTATGGACACAGAGTACTGTCGAAAACTGCGTGCTGACACAGAACGCTACGTAGTGGGCGGATTGTTCGTGACACGATAACATTTGCACTACACACGGTCGAAATACTGTCACACAACTCAAGCAGCTCTTTCAGCATTCACATACACTGGTGTTCAGCACAGCGCATGTCGTAGGTGTCAGATTAAGAAACCTCTTTGAGAATATGGTCCAGCTAGGATGCTGCAACTAGCAAGTGCGGCAAGATCTCAGTAGGTGGCGGGGTGCAGACTTGCTTACTTGTGCGGCCTGTTGGTCTAGGGGTATGATTCCTGCTTTGGGTGCAGGAGGTCCCGGGTTCAAGTCCCGGACAGGCCCTACTTTTCACTTTCGCGACAACCCAGCACTACGATAAACTTGCGAGTCTCTGAAAGTAAGCCATGCAGCAGGACAAACTGCATGTCGGCCCACCGGCCCATGAGACTCTCAGGTGCGCTTTATGGAAGGCAATCTACGTGGCAGGATTAAGCCGTCTCCGCTTACTTATATCTATACGTAAAGACTGGCACGTACAACGATTCTATTCGTTCCCCAGGAACTAGTACATCGCATGCAAGTTTGGTAAATGCATGCGCATGCAGCACCCAAAACGGTGAGATGTCTTTCCTGCGGGGAGGAACAGCTGAGGTCGTCTTCTCGCAGTTGAACCCCTTACGTCCCGTTATTAATCCTAGTAGCAAAAGCATAAGCATTTGGAGCGCTCCCCATTCACGTGTGGACTGCTATTAACATTTTGCATTTCATGATCCTAGTTAAATTTCTGCATATACAATTCCAACCACCGGCTCGTACACATTTCTAGAAACGATCGCAAAACACAGCGTCAGGTTCCACCGAGACTCGAACTCGGATCGCTGGATTCAAAGTCCAGAGTGCTAACCATTACACCATGGAACCGGATGCCTGTAGCGCTCTTAAATTCAGTGGTATCATGTAATTAAGCCCATAAGATGCGATGTCATTACACGTATGGTCCTCAGGAAGTGTTTGCGTGGCTAATGAAGCAACCAAGTAGGCTGGAAGTGGAAGGAGCACCTTCGAATGTAGCGAGAATTCTTGCCAGTATTCGTACATGAAGTGATGTCGAAGGATCAGGTAATCAAAATCGCGAAACAGCCACTTTCGTATGGCGGATGCTTTGTGCTGGAAGCAGCCTAGCTATGAAAACAGCTATGGACACAGAGTACTGTCGAAAACTGCGTGCTGACACAGAACGCTACGTAGTGGGCGGATTGTTCGTGACACGATAACATTTGCACTACACACGGTCGAAATACTGTCACACAACTCAAGCAGCTCTTTCAGCATTCACATACACTGGTGTTCAGCACAGCGCATGTCGTAGGTGTCAGATTAAGAAACCTCTTTGAGAATATGGTCCAGCTAGGATGCTGCAACTAGCAAGTGCGGCAAGATCTCAGTAGGTGGCGGGGTGCAGACTTGCTTACTTGTGCGGCCTGTTGGTCTAGGGGTATGATTCCTGCTTTGGGTGCAGGAGGTCCCGGGTTCAAATCCCGGACAGGCCCTACTTTTCACTTTCGCGACAACCCAGCACTACGATAAACTTGCGAGTCTCTGAAAGTAAGCCATGCAGCAGGACAAACTGCATGTCGGGCCACCGGCCCATGAGACTCTCAGGTGCGCTTTATGGAAGGCAATCTACGTGGCAGGATTAAGCCGTCTCCGCTTACTTATATCTATACGTAAAGACTGGCACGTACAACGATTCTATTCGTTCCCCAGGAACTAGTACATCGCATGCAAGTTTGGTAAATGCATGCGCATGCAGCACCCAAAACGGTGAGATGTCTTTCCTGCGGGGAGGAACAGCTGAGGTCGTCTTCTCGCAGTTGAACCCCTTACGTCCCGTTATTAATCCTAGTAGCAAAAGCATAAGCATTTGGAGCGCTCCCCATTCACGTGTGGACTGCTATTAACATTTTGCATTTCATGATCCTAGTTAAATTTCTGCATATACAATTCCAACCACCGGCTCGTACACATTTCTAGAAACGATCGCAAAACACAGCGTCAGGTTCCACCGAGACTCGAACTCGGATCGCTGGATTCAAAGTCCAGAGTGCTAACCATTACACCATGGAACCGGATGCCTGTAGCGCTCTTAAATTCAGTGGTATCATGTAATTAAGCCCATAAGATGCGATGTCATTACACGTATGGTCCTCAGGAAGTGTTTGCGTGGCTAATGAAGCAACCAAGTAGGCTGGAAGTGGAAGGAGCACCTTCGAATGTAGCGAGAATTCTTGCCAGTATTCGTACATGAAGTGATATCGAAGGATCAGGTAATCAAAATCGCGAAACAGCCACTTTCGTATGGCGGATGCTTTGTGCTGGAAGCAGCCTAGCTATGAAAACAGCTATGGACACAGAGTACTGTCGAAAACTGCGTGCTGACACAGAACGCTACGTAGTGGGCGTATTGTTCGTGACACGATAACATTTGCACTACACACGGTCGAAATACTGTCACACAACTCAAGCAGCTCTTTCAGCATTCACATACACTGGTGTTCAGCACAGCGCATGTCGTAGGTGTCAGATTAAGAAACCTCTTTGAGAATATGGTCCAGCTAGGATGCTGCAACTAGCAAGTGCGGCAAGATCTCAGTAGGTGGCGGGGTGCAGACTTGCTTACTTGTGCGGCCTGTTGGTCTAGGGGTATGATTCCTGCTTTGGGTGCAGGAGGTCCCGGGTTCAAATGCCGGACAGGCCCTACTTTTCACTTTGGCGACAACCCAGCACTACGATAAACTTGCGAGTCTCTGAAAGTAAGCCATGCAGCAGGACAAACTGCATGTCGGGCCACCGGCCCATGAGACTCTCAGGTGCGCTTTATGGAAGGCAATCTACGTGGCAGGATTAAGCCGTCTCCGCTTACTTATATCTATACGTAAAGACTGGCACGTACAACGATTCTATTCGTTCCCCAGGAACTAGTACATCGCATGCAAGTTTGGTAAATGCATGCGCATGCAGCACCCAAAACGGTGAGATGTCTTTCCTGCGGGGAGGAACAGCTGAGGTCCTCTTCTCGCAGTTGAACCCCTTACGTCCCGTTATTAATCCTAGTAGCAAAAGCATAAGCATTTGGAGCGCTCCCCATTCACGTGTGGACTGCTATTAACATTTTGCATTTCATGATCCTAGTTAAATTTCTGCATATACAATTCCAACCACCGGCTCGTACACATTTCTAGAAACGATCGCAAAACACAGCGTCAGGTTCCACCGAGACTCGAACTCGGATCGCTGGATTCAAAGTCCAGAGTGCTAACCATTACACCATGGAACCGGATGCCTGTAGCGCTCTTAAATTCAGTGGTATCATGTAATTAAGCCCATAAGATGCGATGTCATTACACGTATGGTCCTCAGGAAGTGTTTGCGTGGCTAATGAAGCAACCAAGTAGGCTGGAAGTGGAAGGAGCACCTTCGAATGTAGCGAGAATTCTTGCCAGTATTCGTACATGAAGTGATGTCGAAGGATCAGGTAATCAAAATCGCGAAACAGCCACTTTCGTATGGCGGATGCTTTGTGCTGGAAGCAGCCTAGCTATGAAAACAGCTATGGACACAGAGTACTGTCGAAAACTGCGTGCTGACACAGAACGCTACGTAGTGGGCGGATTGTTCGTGACACGATAACATTTGCACTACACACGGTCGAAATACTGTCACACAACTCAAGCAGCTCTTTCAGCATTCACATACACTGGTGTTCAGCACAGCGCATGTCGTAGGTGTCAGATTAAGAAACCTCTTTGAGAATATGGTCCAGCTAGGATGCTGCAACTAGCAAGTGCGGCAAGATCTCAGTAGGTGGCGGGGTGCAGACTTGCTTACTTGTGCGGCCTGTTGGTCTAGGGGTATGATTCCTGCTTTGGGTGCAGGAGGTCCCGGGTTCAAATCCCGGACAGGCCCTACTTTTCACTTTCGCGACAACCCAGCACTACGATAAACTTGCGAGTCTCTGAAAGTAAGCCATGCAGCAGGACAAACTGCATGTCGGGCCACCGGCCCATGAGACTCTCAGGTGCGCTTTATGGAAGGCAATCTACGTGGCAGGATTAAGCCGTCTCCGCTTACTTATATCTATACGTAAAGACTGGCACGTACAACGATTCTATTCGTTCCCCAGGAACTAGTACATCGCATGCAAGTTTGGTAAATGCATGCGCATGCAGCACCCAAAACGGTGAGATGTCTTTCCTGCGGGGAGGAACAGCTGAGGTCGTCTTCTCGCAGTTGAACCCCTTACGTCCCGTTATTAATCCTAGTAGCAAAAGCATAAGCATTTGGAGCGCTCCCCATTCACGTGTGGACTGCTATTAACATTTTGCATTTCATGATCCTAGTTAAATTTCTGCATATACAATTCCAACCACCGGCTCGTACACATTTCTAGAAACGATCGCAAAACACAGCGTCAGGTTCCACCGAGACTCGAACTCGGATCGCTGGATTCAAAGTCCAGAGTGCTAACCATTACACCATGGAACCGGATGCCTGTAGCGCTCTTAAATTCAGTGGTATCATGTAATTAAGCCCATAAGATGCGATGTCATTACACGCATGGTCCTCAGGAAGTGTTTGCGTGGCTAATGAAGCAACCAAGTAGGCTGGAAGTGGAAGGAGCACCTTCGAATGTAGCGAGAATTCTTGCCAGTATTCGTACATGAAGTGATGTCGAAGGATCAGGTAATCAAAATCGCGAAACAGCCACTTTCGTATGGCGGATGCTTTGTGCTGGAAGCAGCCTAGCTATGAAAACAGCTATGGACACAGAGTACTGTCGAAAACTGCGTGCTGACACAGAACGCTACGTAGTGGGCGGATTGTTCGTGACACGATAACATTTGCACTACACACGGTCGAAATACTGTCACACAACTCAAGCAGCTCTTTCAGCATTCACATACACTGGTGTTCAGCACAGCGCATGTCGTAGGTGTCAGATTAAGAAACCTCTTTGAGAATATGGTCCAGCTAGGATGCTGCAACTAGCAAGTGCGGCAAGATCTCAGTAGGTGGCGGGGTGCAGACTTGCTTACTTGTGCGGCCTGTTGGTCTAGGGGTATGATTCCTGCTTTGGGTGCAGGAGGTCCCGGGTTCAAATCCCGGACAGGCCCTACTTTTCACTTTCGCGACAACCCAGCACTACGATAAACTTGCGAGTCTCTGAAAGTAAGCCATGCAGCAGGACAAACTGCATGTCGGGCCACCGGCCCATGAGACTCTCAGGTGCGCTTTATGGAAGGCAATCTACGTGGCAGGATTAAGCCGTCTCCGCTTACTTATATCTATACGTAAAGACTGGCACGTACAACGATTCTATTCGTTCCCCAGGAACTAGTACATCGCATGCAAGTTTGGTAAATGCATGCGCATGCAGCACCCAAAACGGTGAGATGTCTTTCCTGCGGGGAGGAACAGCTGAGGTCGTCTTCTCGCAGTTGAACCCCTTACGTCCCGTTATTAATCCTAGTAGCAAAAGCATAAGCATTTGGAGCGCTCCCCATTCACGTGTGGACTGCTATTAACATTTTGCATTTCATGATCCTAGTTAAATTTCTGCATATACAATTCCAACCACCGGCTCGTACACATTTCTAGAAACGATCGCAAAACACAGCGTCAGGTTCCACCGAGACTCGAACTCGGATCGCTGGATTCAAAGTCCAGAGTGCTAACCATTACACCATGGAACCGGATGCCTGTAGCGCTCTTAAATTCAGTGGTATCATGTAATTAAGCCCATAAGATGCGATGTCATTACACGTATGGTCCTCAGGAAGTGTTTGCGTGGCTAATGAAGCAACCAAGTAGGCTGGAAGTGGAAGGAGCACCTTCGAATGTAGCGAGAATTCTTGCCAGTATTCGTACATGAAGTGATGTCGAAGGATCAGGTAATCAAAATCGCGAAACAGCCACTTTCGTATGGCGGATGCTTTGTGCTGGAAGCAGCCTAGCTATGAAAACAGCTATGGACACAGAGTACTGTCGAAAACTGCGTGCTGACACAGAACGCTACGTAGTGGGCGGATTGTTCGTGACACGATAACATTTGCACTACACACGGTCGAAATACTGTCACACAACTCAAGCAGCTCTTTCAGCATTCACATACACTGGTGTTCAGCACAGCGCATGTCGTAGGTGTCAGATTAAGAAACCTCTTTGAGAATATGGTCCAGCTAGGATGCTGCAACTAGCAAGTGCGGCAAGATCTCAGTAGGTGGCGGGGTGCAGACTTGCTTACTTGTGCGGCCTGTTGGTCTAGGGGTATGATTCCTGCTTTGGGTGCAGGAGGTCCCGGGTTCAAATCCCGGACAGGCCCTACTTTTCACTTTCGCGACAACCCAGCACTACGATAAACTTGCGAGTCTCTGAAAGTAAGCCATGCAGCAGGACAAACTGCATGTCGGGCCACCGGCCCATGAGACTCTCAGGTGCGCTTTATGGAAGGCAATCTACGTGGCAGGATTAAGCCGTCTCCGCTTACTTATATCTATACGTAAAGACTGGCACGTACAACGATTCTATTCGTTCCCCAGGAACTAGTACATCGCATGCAAGTTTGGTAAATGCATGCGCATGCAGCACCCAAAACGGTGAGATGTCTTTCCTGCGGGGAGGAACAGCTGAGGTCGTCTTCTCGCAGTTGAACCCCTTACGTCCCGTTATTAATCCTAGTAGCAAAAGCATAAGCATTTGGAGCGCTCCCCATTCACGTGTGGACTGCTATTAACATTTTGCATTTCATGATCCTAGTTAAATTTCTGCATATACAATTCCAACCACCGGCTCGTACACATTTCTAGAAACGATCGCAAAACACAGCGTCAGGTTCCACCGAGACTCGAACTCGGATCGCTGGATTCAAAGTCCAGAGTGCTAACCATTACACCATGGAACCGGATGCCTGTAGCGCTCTTAAATTCAGTGGTATCATGTAATTAAGCCCATAAGATGCGATGTCATTACACGTATGGTCCTCAGGAAGTGTTTGCGTGGCTAATGAAGCAACCAAGTAGGCTGGAAGTGGAAGGAGCACCTTCGAATGTAGCGAGAATTCTTGCCAGTATTCGTACATGAAGTGATATCGAAGGATCAGGTAATCAAAATCGCGAAACAGCCACTTTCGTATGGCGGATGCTTTGTGCTGGAAGCAGCCTAGCTATGAAAACAGCTATGGACACAGAGTACTGTCGAAAACTGCGTGCTGACACAGAACGCTACGTAGTGGGCGTATTGTTCGTGACACGATAACATTTGCACTACACACGGTCGAAATACTGTCACACAACTCAAGCAGCTCTTTCAGCATTCACATACACTGGTGTTCAGCACAGCGCATGTCGTAGGTGTCAGATTAAGAAACCTCTTTGAGAATATGGTCCAGCTAGGATGCTGCAACTAGCAAGTGCGGCAAGATCTCAGTAGGTGGCGGGGTGCAGACTTGCTTACTTGTGCGGCCTGTTGGTCTAGGGGTATGATTCCTGCTTTGGGTGCAGGAGGTCCCGGGTTCAAATGCCGGACAGGCCCTACTTTTCACTTTGGCGACAACCCAGCACTACGATAAACTTGCGAGTCTCTGAAAGTAAGCCATGCAGCAGGACAAACTGCATGTCGGGCCACCGGCCCATGAGACTCTCAGGTGCGCTTTATGGAAGGCAATCTACGTGGCAGGATTAAGCCGTCTCCGCTTACTTATATCTATACGTAAAGACTGGCACGTACAACGATTCTATTCGTTCCCCAGGAACTAGTACATCGCATGCAAGTTTGGTAAATGCATGCGCATGCAGCACCCAAAACGGTGAGATGTCTTTCCTGCGGGGAGGAACAGCTGAGGTCCTCTTCTCGCAGTTGAACCCCTTACGTCCCGTTATTAATCCTAGTAGCAAAAGCATAAGCATTTGGAGCGCTCCCCATTCACGTGTGGACTGCTATTAACATTTTGCATTTCATGATCCTAGTTAAATTTCTGCATATACAACTCCAACCACCGGCTCGTACACATTTCTAGAAACGATCGCAAAACACAGCGTCAGGTTCCACCGAGACTCGAACTCGGATCGCTGGATTCAAAGTCCAGAGTGCTAACCATTACACCATGGAACCGGATGCCTGTAGCGCTCTTAAATTCAGTGGTATCATGTAATTAAGCCCATAAGATGCGATGTCATTACACGTATGGTCCTCAGGAAGTGTTTGCGTGGCTAATGAAGCAACCAAGTAGGCTGGAAGTGGAAGGAGCACCTTCGAATGTAGCGAGAATTCTTGCCAGTATTCGTACATGAAGTGATGTCGAAGGATCAGGTAATCAAAATCGCGAAACAGCCACTTTCGTATGGCGGATGCTTTGTGCTGGAAGCAGCCTAGCTATGAAAACAGCTATGGACACAGAGTACTGTCGAAAACTGCGTGCTGACACAGAACGCTACGTAGTGGGCGGATTGTTCGTGACACGATAACATTTGCACTACACACGGTCGAAATACTGTCACACAACTCAAGCAGCTCTTTCAGCATTCACATACACTGGTGTTCAGCACAGCGCATGTCGTAGGTGTCAGATTAAGAAACCTCTTTGAGAATATGGTCCAGCTAGGATGCTGCAACTAGCAAGTGCGGCAAGATCTCAGTAGGTGGCGGGGTGCAGACTTGCTTACTTGTGCGGCCTGTTGGTCTAGGGGTATGATTCCTGCTTTGGGTGCAGGAGGTCCCGGGTTCAAATCCCGGACAGGCCCTACTTTTCACTTTCGCGACAACCCAGCACTACGATAAACTTGCGAGTCTCTGAAAGTAAGCCATGCAGCAGGACAAACTGCATGTCGGGCCACCGGCCCATGAGACTCTCAGGTGCGCTTTATGGAAGGCAATCTACGTGGCAGGATTAAGCCGTCTCCGCTTACTTATATCTATACGTAAAGACTGGCACGTACAACGATTCTATTCGTTCCCCAGGAACTAGTACATCGCATGCAAGTTTGGTAAATGCATGCGCATGCAGCACCCAAAACGGTGAGATGTCTTTCCTGCGGGGAGGAACAGCTGAGGTCGTCTTCTCGCAGTTGAACCCCTTACGTCCCGTTATTAATCCTAGTAGCAAAAGCATAAGCATTTGGAGCGCTCCCCATTCACGTGTGGACTGCTATTAACATTTTGCATTTCATGATCCTAGTTAAATTTCTGCATATACAATTCCAACCACCGGCTCGTACACATTTCTAGAAACGATCGCAAAACACAGCGTCAGGTTCCACCGAGACTCGAACTCGGATCGCTGGATTCAAAGTCCAGAGTGCTAACCATTACACCATGGAACCGGATGCCTGTAGCGCTCTTAAATTCAGTGGTATCATGTAATTAAGCCCATAAGATGCGATGTCATTACACGCATGGTCCTCAGGAAGTGTTTGCGTGGCTAATGAAGCAACCAAGTAGGCTGGAAGTGGAAGGAGCACCTTCGAATGTAGCGAGAATTCTTGCCAGTATTCGTACATGAAGTGATGTCGAAGGATCAGGTAATCAAAATCGCGAAACAGCCACTTTCGTATGGCGGATGCTTTGTGCTGGAAGCAGCCTAGCTATGAAAACAGCTATGGACACAGAGTACTGTCGAAAACTGCGTGCTGACACAGAACGCTACGTAGTGGGCGGATTGTTCGTGACACGATAACATTTGCACTACACACGGTCGAAATACTGTCACACAACTCAAGCAGCTCTTTCAGCATTCACATACACTGGTGTTCAGCACAGCGCATGTCGTAGGTGTCAGATTAAGAAACCTCTTTGAGAATATGGTCCAGCTAGGATGCTGCAACTAGCAAGTGCGGCAAGATCTCAGTAGGTGGCGGGGTGCAGACTTGCTTACTTGTGCGGCCTGTTGGTCTAGGGGTATGATTCCTGCTTTGGGTGCAGGAGGTCCCGGGTTCAAATCCCGGACAGGCCCTACTTTTCACTTTCGCGACAACCCAGCACTACGATAAACTTGCGAGTCTCTGAAAGTAAGCCATGCAGCAGGACAAACTGCATGTCGGGCCACCGGCCCATGAGACTCTCAGGTGCGCTTTATGGAAGGCAATCTACGTGGCAGGATTAAGCCGTCTCCGCTTACTTATATCTATACGTAAAGACTGGCACGTACAACGATTCTATTCGTTCCCCAGGAACTAGTACATCGCATGCAAGTTTGGTAAATGCATGCGCATGCAGCACCCAAAACGGTGAGATGTCTTTCCTGCGGGGAGGAACAGCTGAGGTCGTCTTCTCGCAGTTGAACCCCTTACGTCCCGTTATTAATCCTAGTAGCAAAAGCATAAGCATTTGGAGCGCTCCCCATTCACGTGTGGACTGCTATTAACATTTTGCATTTCATGATCCTAGTTAAATTTCTGCATATACAATTCCAACCACCGGCTCGTACACATTTCTAGAAACGATCGCAAAACACAGCGTCAGGTTCCACCGAGACTCGAACTCGGATCGCTGGATTCAAAGTCCAGAGTGCTAACCATTACACCATGGAACCGGATGCCTGTAGCGCTCTTAAATTCAGTGGTATCATGTAATTAAGCCCATAAGATGCGATGTCATTACACGCATGGTCCTCAGGAAGTGTTTGCGTGGCTAATGAAGCAACCAAGTAGGCTGGAAGTGGAAGGAGCACCTTCGAATGTAGCGAGAATTCTTGCCAGTATTCGTACATGAAGTGATGTCGAAGGATCAGGTAATCAAAATCGCGAAACAGCCACTTTCGTATGGCGGATGCTTTGTGCTGGAAGCAGCCTAGCTATGAAAACAGCTATGGACACAGAGTACTGTCGAAAACTGCGTGCTGACACAGAACGCTACGTAGTGGGCGGATTGTTCGTGACACGATAACATTTGCACTACACACGGTCGAAATACTGTCACACAACTCAAGCAGCTCTTTCAGCATTCACGTACACTGGTGTTCAGCACAGCGCATGTCGTAGGTGTCAGATTAAGAAACCTCTTTGAGAATATGGTCCAGCTAGGATGCTGCAACTAGCAAGTGCGGCAAGATCTCAGTAGGTGGCGGGGTGCAGACTTGCTTACTTGTGCGGCCTGTTGGTCTAGGGGTATGATTCCTGCTTTGGGTGCAGGAGGTCCCGGGTTCAAATCCCGGACAGGCCCTACTTTTCACTTTCGCGACAACCCAGCACTACGATAAACTTGCGAGTCTCTGAAAGTAAGCCATGCAGCAGGACAAACTGCATGTCGGGCCACCGGCCCATGAGACTCTCAGGTGCGCTTTATGGAAGGCAATCTACGTGGCAGGATTAAGCCGTCTCCGCTTACTTATATCTATACGTAAAGACTGGCACGTACAACGATTCTATTCGTTCCCCAGGAACTAGTACATCGCATGCAAGTTTGGTAAATGCATGCGCATGCAGCACCCAAAACGGTGAGATGTCTTTCCTGCGGGGAGGAACAGCTGAGGTCGTCTTCTCGCAGTTGAACCCCTTACGTCCCGTTATTAATCCTAGTAGCAAAAGCATAAGCATTTGGAGCGCTCCCCATTCACGTGTGGACTGCTATTAACATTTTGCATTTCATGATCCTAGTTAAATTTCTGCATATACAATTCCAACCACCGGCTCGTACACATTTCTAGAAACGATCGCAAAACACAGCGTCAGGTTCCACCGAGACTCGAACTCGGATCGCTGGATTCAAAGTCCAGAGTGCTAACCATTACACCATGGAACCGGATGCCTGTAGCGCTCTTAAATTCAGTGGTATCATGTAATTAAGCCCATAAGATGCGATGTCATTACACGCATGGTCCTCAGGAAGTGTTTGCGTGGCTAATGAAGCAACCAAGTAGGCTGGAAGTGGAAGGAGCACCTTCGAATGTAGCGAGAATTCTTGCCAGTATTCGTACATGAAGTGATGTCGAAGGATCAGGTAATCAAAATCGCGAAACAGCCACTTTCGTATGGCGGATGCTTTGTGCTGGAAGCAGCCTAGCTATGAAAACAGCTATGGACACAGAGTACTGTCGAAAACTGCGTGCTGACACAGAACGCTACGTAGTGGGCGGATTGTTCGTGACACGATAACATTTGCACTACACACGGTCGAAATACTGTCACACAACTCAAGCAGCTCTTTCAGCATTCACGTACACTGGTGTTCAGCACAGCGCATGTCGTAGGTGTCAGATTAAGAAACCTCTTTGAGAATATGGTCCAGCTAGGATGCTGCAACTAGCAAGTGCGGCAAGATCTCAGTAGGTGGCGGGGTGCAGACTTGCTTACTTGTGCGGCCTGTTGGTCTAGGGGTATGATTCCTGCTTTGGGTGCAGGAGGTCCCGGGTTCAAATCCCGGACAGGCCCTACTTTTCACTTTCGCGACAACCCAGCACTACGATAAACTTGCGAGTCTCTGAAAGTAAGCCATGCAGCAGGACAAACTGCATGTCGGGCCACCGGCCCATGAGACTCTCAGGTGCGCTTTATGGAAGGCAATCTACGTGGCAGGATTAAGCCGTCTCCGCTTACTTATATCTATACGTAAAGACTGGCACGTACAACGATTCTATTCGTTCCCCAGGAACTAGTACATCGCATGCAAGTTTGGTAAATGCATGCGCATGCAGCACCCAAAACGGTGAGATGTCTTTCCTGCGGGGAGGAACAGCTGAGGTCGTCTTCTCGCAGTTGAACCCCTTACGTCCCGTTATTAATCCTAGTAGCAAAAGCATAAGCATTTGGAGCGCTCCCCATTCACGTGTGGACTGCTATTAACATTTTGCATTTCATGATCCTAGTTAAATTTCTGCATATACAACTCCAACCACCGGCTCGTACACATTTCTAGAAACGATCGCAAAACACAGCGTCAGGTTCCACCGAGACTCGAACTCGCATCGCTGGATTCAAATTCCAGAGTCCTAACCATTACACCATGGAACCGGATGCCTGTAGCGCTCTTAAATTCAGTGGTATCATGTAATTAAGCCCATAAGATGCGATGTCATTACACGTATGGTCCTCAGGAAGTGTTTGCGTGACTAATGAAGCAACCAAGTAGGCTGGAAGTGGAAGGAGCACCTTCGAATGTAGTGAGAATTCTTGCCAGTATTCGTACATGAAGTGATGTCGAAGGATCAGGTAATCAAAATCGCGAAACAGCCACTTTCGTATGGCGGATGCTTTGTGCTGGAAGCAGCCTAGCTATGAAAACAGCTATGGACACAGAGTACTGTCGAAAACTGCGTGCTGACACAGAACGCTACGTAGTGGGCGGATTGTTCGTGACACGATAACATTTGCACTACACACGGTCGAAATACTGTCACACAACTCAAGCAGCTCTTTCAGCATTCACATACACTGGTGTTCAGCACAGCGCATGTCGTAGGTGTCAGATTAAGAAACCTCTTTGAGAATATGGTCCAGCTAGGATGCTGCAACTAGCAAGTGCGGCAAGATCTCAGTAGGTGGCGGGGTGCAGACTTGCTTACTTGTGCGGCCTGTTGGTCTAGGGGTATGATTCCTGCTTTGGGTGCAGGAGGTCCCGGGTTCAAATCCCGGACAGGCCCTACTTTTCACTTTCGCGACAACCCAGCACTACGATAAACTTGCGAGTCTCTGAAAGTAAGCCATGCAGCAGGACAAACTGCATGTCGGGCCACCGGCCCATGAGACTCTCAGGTGCGCTTTATGGAAGGCAATCTACGTGGCAGGATTAAGCCGTCTCCGCTTACTTATATCTATACGTAAAGACTGGCACGTACAACGATTCTATTCGTTCCCCAGGAACTAGTACATCGCATGCAAGTTTGGTAAATGCATGCGCATGCAGCACCCAAAACGGTGAGATGTCTTTCCTGCGGGGAGGAACAGCTGAGGTCGTCTTCTCGCAGTTGAACCCCTTACGTCCCGTTATTAATCCTAGTAGCAAAAGCATAAGCATTTGGAGCGCTCCCCATTCACGTGTGGACTGCTATTAACATTTTGCATTTCATGATCCTAGTTAAATTTCTGCATATACAATTCCAACCACCGGCTCGTACACATTTCTAGAAACGATCGCAAAACACAGCGTCAGGTTCCACCGAGACTCGAACTCGGATCGCTGGATTCAAAGTCCAGAGTGCTAACCATTACACCATGGAACCGGATGCCTGTAGCGCTCTTAAATTCAGTGGTATCATGTAATTAAGCCCATAAGATGCGATGTCATTACACGTATGGTCCTCAGGAAGTGTTTGCGTGGCTAATGAAGCAACCAAGTAGGCTGGAAGTGGAAGGAGCACCTTCGAATGTAGCGAGAATTCTTGCCAGTATTCGTACATGAAGTGATGTCGAAGGATCAGGTAATCAAAATCGCGAAACAGCCACTTTCGTATGGCGGATGCTTTGTGCTGGAAGCAGCCTAGCTATGAAAACAGCTATGGACACAGAGTACTGTCGAAAACTGCGTGCTGACACAGAACGCTACGTAGTGGGCGGATTGTTCGTGACACGATAACATTTGCACTACACACGGTCGAAATACTGTCACACAACTCAAGCAGCTCTTTCAGCATTCACATACACTGGTGTTCAGCACAGCGCATGTCGTAGGTGTCAGATTAAGAAACCTCTTTGAGAATATGGTCCAGCTAGGATGCTGCAACTAGCAAGTGCGGCAAGATCTCAGTAGGTGGCGGGGTGCAGACTTGCTTACTTGTGCGGCCTGTTGGTCTAGGGGTATGATTCCTGCTTTGGGTGCAGGAGGTCCCGGGTTCAAATCCCGGACAGGCCCTACTTTTCACTTTCGCGACAACCCAGCACTACGATAAACTTGCGAGTCTCTGAAAGTAAGCCATGCAGCAGGACAAACTGCATGTCGGGCCACCGGCCCATGAGACTCTCAGGTGCGCTTTATGGAAGGCAATCTACGTGGCAGGATTAAGCCGTCTCCGCTTACTTATATCTATACGTAAAGACTGGCACGTACAACGATTCTATTCGTTCCCCAGGAACTAGTACATCGCATGCAAGTTTGGTAAATGCATGCGCATGCAGCACCCAAAACGGTGAGATGTCTTTCCTGCGGGGAGGAACAGCGGAGGTCGTCTTCTCGCAGTTGAACCCCTTACGTCCCGTTATTAATCCTAGTAGCAAAAGCATAAGCATTTGGAGCGCTCCCCATTCACGTGTGGACTGCTATTAACATTTTGCATTTCATGATCCTAGTTAAATTTCTGCATATACAACTCCAACCACCGGCTCGTACACATTTCTAGAAACGATCGCAAAACACAGCGTCAGGTTCCACCGAGACTCGAACTCGGATCGCTGGATTCAAAGTCCAGAGTGCTAACCATTACACCATGGAACCGGATGCCTGTAGCGCTCTTAAATTCAGTGGTATCATGTAATTAAGCCCATAAGATGCGATGTCATTACACGTATGGTCCTCAGGAAGTGTTTGCGTGGCTAATGAAGCAACCAAGTAGGCTGGAAGTGGAAGGAGCACCTTCGAATGTAGCGAGAATTCTTGCCAGTATTCGTACATGAAGTGATGTCGAAGGATCAGGTAATCAAAATCGCGAAACAGCCACTTTCGTATGGCGGATGCTTTGTGCTGGAAGCAGCCTAGCTATGAAAACAGCTATGGACACAGAGTACTGTCGAAAACTGCGTGCTGACACAGAACGCTACGTAGTGGGCGGATTGTTCGTGACACGATAACATTTGCACTACACACGGTCGAAATACTGTCACACAACTCAAGCAGCTCTTTCAGCATTCACATACACTGGTGTTCAGCACAGCGCATGTCGTAGGTGTCAGATTAAGAAACCTCTTTGAGAATATGGTCCAGCTAGGATGCTGCAACTAGCAAGTGCGGCAAGATCTCAGTAGGTGGCGGGGTGCAGACTTGCTTACTTGTGCGGCCTGTTGGTCTAGGGGTATGATTCCTGCTTTGGGTGCAGGAGGTCCCGGGTTCAAATCCCGGACAGGCCCTACTTTTCACTTTCGCGACAACCCAGCACTACGATAAACTTGCGAGTCTCTGAAAGTAAGCCATGCAGCAGGACAAACTGCATGTCGGGCCACCGGCCCATGAGACTCTCAGGTGCGCTTTATGGAAGGCAATCTACGTGGCAGGATTAAGCCGTCTCCGCTTACTTATATCTATACGTAAAGACTGGCACGTACAACGATTCTATTCGTTCCCCAGGAACTAGTACATCGCATGCAAGTTTGGTAAATGCATGCGCATGCAGCACCCAAAACGGTGAGATGTCTTTCCTGCGGGGAGGAACAGCTGAGGTCGTCTTCTCGCAGTTGAACCCCTTACGTCCCGTTATTAATCCTAGTAGCAAAAGCATAAGCATTTGGAGCGCTCCCCATTCACGTGTGGACTGCTATTAACATTTTGCATTTCATGATCCTAGTTAAATTTCTGCATATACAATTCCAACCACCGGCTCGTACACATTTCTAGAAACGATCGCAAAACACAGCGTCAGGTTCCACCGAGACTCGAACTCGGATCGCTGGATTCAAAGTCCAGAGTGCTAACCATTACACCATGGAACCGGATGCCTGTAGCGCTCTTAAATTCAGTGGTATCATGTAATTAAGCCCATAAGATGCGATGTCATTACACGTATGGTCCTCAGGAAGTGTTTGCGTGGCTAATGAAGCAACCAAGTAGGCTGGAAGTGGAAGGAGCACCTTCGAATGTAGCGAGAATTCTTGCCAGTATTCGTACATGAAGTGATGTCGAAGGATCAGGTAATCAAAATCGCGAAACAGCCACTTTCGTATGGCGGATGCTTTGTGCTGGAAGCAGCCTAGCTATGAAAACAGCTATGGACACAGAGTACTGTCGAAAACTGCGTGCTGACACAGAACGCTACGTAGTGGGCGGATTGTTCGTGACACGATAACATTTGCACTACACACGGTCGAAATACTGTCACACAACTCAAGCAGCTCTTTCAGCATTCACATACACTGGTGTTCAGCACAGCGCATGTCGTAGGTGTCAGATTAAGAAACCTCTTTGAGAATATGGTCCAGCTAGGATGCTGCAACTAGCAAGTGCGGCAAGATCTCAGTAGGTGGCGGGGTGCAGACTTGCTTACTTGTGCGGCCTGTTGGTCTAGGGGTATGATTCCTGCTTTGGGTGCAGGAGGTCCCGGGTTCAAATCCCGGACAGGCCCTACTTTTCACTTTCGCGACAACCCAGCACTACGATAAACTTGCGAGTCTCTGAAAGTAAGCCATGCAGCAGGACAAACTGCATGTCGGGCCACCGGCCCATGAGACTCTCAGGTGCGCTTTATGGAAGGCAATCTACGTGGCAGGATTAAGCCGTCTCCGCTTACTTATATCTATACGTAAAGACTGGCACGTACAACGATTCTATTCGTTCCCCAGGAACTAGTACATCGCATGCAAGTTTGGTAAATGCATGCGCATGCAGCACCCAAAACGGTGAGATGTCTTTCCTGCGGGGAGGAACAGCTGAGGTCGTCTTTTCGCAGTTGAACCCCTTACGTCCCGTTATTAATCCTAGTAGCAAAAGCATAAGCATTTGGAGCGCTCCCCATTCACGTGTGGACTGCTATTAACATTTTGCATTTCATGATCCTAGTTAAATTTCTGCATATACAATTCCAACCACCGGCTCGTACACATTTCTAGAAACGATCGCAAAACACAGCGTCAGGTTCCACCGAGACTCGAACTCGGATCGCTGGATTCAAAGTCCAGAGTGCTAACCATTACACCATGGAACCGGATGCCTGTAGCGCTCTTAAATTCAGTGGTATCATGTAATTAAGCCCATAAGATGCGATGTCATTACACGTATGGTCCTCAGGAAGTGTTTGCGTGGCTAATGAAGCAACCAAGTAGGCTGGAAGTGGAAGGAGCACCTTCGAATGTAGCGAGAATTCTTGCCAGTATTCGTACATGAAGTGATATCGAAGGATCAGGTAATCAAAATCGCGAAACAGCCACTTTCGTATGGCGGATGCTTTGTGCTGGAAGCAGCCTAGCTATGAAAACAGCTATGGACACAGAGTACTGTCGAAAACTGCGTGCTGACACAGAACGCTACGTAGTGGGCGTATTGTTCGTGACACGATAACATTTGCACTACACACGGTCGAAATACTGTCACACAACTCAAGCAGCTCTTTCAGCAATCACATACACTGGTGTTCAGCACAGCGCATGTCGTAGGTGTCAGATTAAGAAACCTCTTTGAGAATATGGTCCAGCTAGGATGCTGCAACTAGCAAGTGCGGCAAGATCTCAGTAGGTGGCGGGGTGCAGACTTGCTTACTTGTGCGGCCTGTTGGTCTAGGGGTATGATTCCTGCTTTGGGTGCAGGAGGTCCCGGGTTCAAATCCCGGACAGGCCCTACTTTTCACTTTCGCGACAACCCAGCACTACGATAAACTTGCGAGTCTCTGAAAGTAAGCCATGCAGCAGGACAAACTGCATGTCGGGCCACCGGCCCATGAGACTCTCAGGTGCGCTTTATGGAAGGCAATCTACGTGGCAGGATTAAGCCGTCTCCGCTTACTTATATCTATACGTAAAGACTGGCACGTACAACGATTCTATTCGTTCCCCAGGAACTAGTACATCGCATGCAAGTTTGGTAAATGCATGCGCATGCAGCACCCAAAACGGTGAGATGTCTTTCCTGCGGGGAGGAACAGCTGAGGTCGTCTTCTCGCAGTTGAACCCCTTACGTCCCGTTATTAATCCTAGTAGCAAAAGCATAAGCATTTGGAGCGCTCCCCATTCACGTGTGGACTGCTATTAACATTTTGCATTTCATGATCCTAGTTAAATTTCTGCATATACAACTCCAACCACCGGCTCGTACACATTTCTAGAAACGATCGCAAAACACAGCGTCAGGTTCCACCGAGACTCGAACTCGGATCGCTGGATTCAAAGTCCAGAGTGCTAACCATTACACCATGGAACCGGATGCCTGTAGCGCTCTTAAATTCAGTGGTATCATGTAATTAAGCCCATAAGATGCGATGTCATTACACGTATGGTCCTCAGGAAGTGTTTGCGTGGCTAATGAAGCAACCAAGTAGGCTGGAAGTGGAAGGAGCACCTTCGAATGTAGCGAGAATTCTTGCCAGTATTCGTACATGAAGTGATGTCGAAGGATCAGGTAATCAAAATCGCGAAACAGCCACTTTCGTATGGCGGATGCTTTGTGCTGGAAGCAGCCTAGCTATGAAAACAGCTATGGACACAGAGTACTGTCGAAAACTGCGTGCTGACACAGAACGCTACGTAGTGGGCGGATTGTTCGTGACACGATAACATTTGCACTACACACGGTCGAAATACTGTCACACAACTCAAGCAGCTCTTTCAGCAATCACATACACTGGTGTTCAGCACAGCGCATGTCGTAGGTGTCAGATTAAGAAACCTTTTTGAGAATATGGTCCAGCTAGGATGCTGCAACTAGCAAGTGCGGCAAGATCTCAGTAGGTGGCGGGGTGCAGACTTGCTTACTTGTGCGGCCTGTTGGTCTAGGGGTATGATTCCTGCTTTGGGTGCAGGAGGTCCCGGGTTCAAATCCCGGACAGGCCCTACTTTTCACTTTCGCGACAACCCAGCACTACGATAAACTTGCGAGTCTCTGAAAGTAAGCCATGCAGCAGGACAAACTGCATGTCGGGCCACCGGCCCATGAGACTCTCAGGTGCGCTTTATGGAAGGCAATCTACGTGGCAGGATTAAGCCGTCTCCGCTTACTTATATCTATACGTAAAGACTGGCACGTACAACGATTCTATTCGTTCCCCAGGAACTAGTACATCGCATGCAAGTTTGGTAAATGCATGCGCATGCAGCACCCAAAACGGTGAGATGTCTTTCCTGCGGGGAGGAACAGCTGAGGTCGTCTTCTCGCAGTTGAACCCCTTACGTCCCGTTATTAATCCTAGTAGCAAAAGCATAAGCATTTGGAGCGCTCCCCATTCACGTGTGGACTGCTATTAACATTTTGCATTTCATGATCCTAGTTAAATTTCTGCATATACAACTCCAACCACCGGCTCGTACACATTTCTAGAAACGATCGCAAAACACAGCGTCAGGTTCCACCGAGACTCGAACTCGGATCGCTGGATTCAAAGTCCAGAGTGCTAACCATTACACCATGGAACCGGATGCCTGTAGCGCTCTTAAATTCAGTGGTATCATGTAATTAAGCCCATAAGATGCGATGTCATTACACGTATGGTCCTCAGGAAGTGTTTGCGTGGCTAATGAAGCAACCAAGTAGGCTGGAAGTGGAAGGAGCACCTTCGAATGTAGCGAGAATTCTTGCCAGTATTCGTACATGAAGTGATGTCGAAGGATCAGGTAATCAAAATCGCGAAACAGCCACTTTCGTATGGCGGATGCTTTGTGCTGGAAGCAGCCTAGCTATGAAAACAGCTATGGACACAGAGTACTGTCGAAAACTGCGTGCTGACACAGAACGCTACGTAGTGGGCGGATTGTTCGTGACACGATAACATTTGCACTACACACGGTCGAAATACTGTCACACAACTCAAGCAGCTCTTTCAGCAATCACATACACTGGTGTTCAGCACAGCGCATGTCGTAGGTGTCAGATTAAGAAACCTTTTTGAGAATATGGTCCAGCTAGGATGCTGCAACTAGCAAGTGCGGCAAGATCTCAGTAGGTGGCGGGGTGCAGACTTGCTTACTTGTGCGGCCTGTTGGTCTAGGGGTATGATTCCTGCTTTGGGTGCAGGAGGTCCCGGGTTCAAATCCCGGACAGGCCCTACTTTTCACTTTCGCGACAACCCAGCACTACGATAAACTTGCGAGTCTCTGAAAGTAAGCCATGCAGCAGGACAAACTGCATGTCGGGCCACCGGCCCATGAGACTCTCAGGTGCGCTTTATGGAAGGCAATCTACGTGGCAGGATTAAGCCGTCTCCGCTTACTTATATCTATACGTAAAGACTGGCACGTACAACGATTCTATTCGTTCCCCAGGAACTAGTACATCGCATGCAAGTTTGGTAAATGCATGCGCATGCAGCACCCAAAACGGTGAGATGTCTTTCCTGCGGGGAGGAACAGCTGAGGTCGTCTTCTCGCAGTTGAACCCCTTACGTCCCGTTATTAATCCTAGTAGCAAAAGCATAAGCATTTGGAGCGCTCCCCATTCACGTGTGGACTGCTATTAACATTTTGCATTTCATGATCCTAGTTAAATTTCTGCATATACAATTCCAACCACCGGCTCGTACACATTTCTAGAAACGATCGCAAAACACAGCGTCAGGTTCCACCGAGACTCGAACTCGGATCGCTGGATTCAAAGTCCAGAGTGCTAACCATTACACCATGGAACCGGATGCCTGTAGCGCTCTTAAATTCAGTGGTATCATGTAATTAAGCCCATAAGATGCGATGTCATTACACGTATGGTCCTCAGGAAGTGTTTGCGTGGCTAATGAAGCAACCAAGTAGGCTGGAAGTGGAAGGAGCACCTTCGAATGTAGCGAGAATTCTTGCCAGTATTCGTACATGAAGTGATGTCGAAGGATCAGGTAATCAAAATCGCGAAACAGCCACTTTCGTATGGCGGATGCTTTGTGCTGGAAGCAGCCTAGCTATGAAAACAGCTATGGACACAGAGTACTGTCGAAAACTGCGTGCTGACACAGAACGCTACGTAGTGGGCGGATTGTTCGTGACACGATAACATTTGCACTACACACGGTCGAAATACTGTCACACAACTCAAGCAGCTCTTTCAGCATTCACATACACTGGTGTTCAGCACAGCGCATGTCGTAGGTGTCAGATTAAGAAACCTCTTTGAGAATATGGTCCAGCTAGGATGCTGCAACTAGCAAGTGCGGCAAGATCTCAGTAGGTGGCGGGGTGCAGACTTGCTTACTTGTGCGGCCTGTTGGTCTAGGGGTATGATTCCTGCTTTGGGTGCAGGAGGTCCCGGGTTCAAATCCCGGACAGGCCCTACTTTTCACTTTCGCGACAACCCAGCACTACGATAAACTTGCGAGTCTCTGAAAGTAAGCCATGCAGCAGGACAAACTGCATGTCGGGCCACCGGCCCATGAGACTCTCAGGTGCGCTTTATGGAAGGCAATCTACGTGGCAGGATTAAGCCGTCTCCGCTTACTTATATCTATACGTAAAGACTGGCACGTACAACGATTCTATTCGTTCCCCAGGAACTAGTACATCGCATGCAAGTTTGGTAAATGCATGCGCATGCAGCACCCAAAACGGTGAGATGTCTTTCCTGCGGGGAGGAACAGCTGAGGTCGTCTTCTCGCAGTTGAACCCCTTACGTCCCGTTATTAATCCTAGTAGCAAAAGCATAAGCATTTGGAGCGCTCCCCATTCACGTGTGGACTGCTATTAACATTTTGCATTTCATGATCCTAGTTAAATTTCTGCATATACAACTCCAACCACCGGCTCGTACACATTTCTAGAAACGATCGCAAAACACAGCGTCAGGTTCCACCGAGACTCGAACTCGGATCGCTGGATTCAAAGTCCAGAGTGCTAACCATTACACCATGGAACCGGATGCCTGTAGCGCTCTTAAATTCAGTGGTATCATGTAATTAAGCCCATAAGATGCGATGTCATTACACGTATGGTCCTCAGGAAGTGTTTGCGTGGCTAATGAAGCAACCAAGTAGGCTGGAAGTGGAAGGAGCACCTTCGAATGTAGCGAGAATTCTTGCCAGTATTCGTACATGAAGTGATGTCGAAGGATCAGGTAATCAAAATCGCTAAACAGCCACTTTCGTATGGCGGATGCTTTGTGCTGGAAGCAGCCTAGCTATGAAAACAGCTATGGACACAGAGTACTGTCGAAAACTGCGTGCTGACACAGAACGCTACGTAGTGGGCGGATTGTTCGTGACACGATAACATTTGCACTACACACGGTCGAAATACTGTCACACAACTCAAGCAGCTCTTTCAGCATTCACATACACTGGTGTTCAGCACAGCGCATGTCGTAGGTGTCAGATTAAGAAACCTCTTTGAGAATATGGTCCAGCTAGGATGCTGCAACTAGCAAGTGCGGCAAGATCTCAGTAGGTGGCGGGGTGCAGACTTGCTTACTTGTGCGGCCTGTTGGTCTAGGGGTATGATTCCTGCTTTGGGTGCAGGAGGTCCCGGGTTCAAATCCCGGACAGGCCCTACTTTTCACTTTCGCGACAACCCAGCACTACGATAAACTTGCGAGTCTCTGAAAGTAAGCCATGCAGCAGGACAAACTGCATGTCGGGCCACCGGCCCATGAGACTCTCAGGTGCGCTTTATGGAAGGCAATCTACGTGGCAGGATTAAGCCGTCTCCGCTTACTTATATCTATACGTAAAGACTGGCACGTACAACGATTCTATTCGTTCCCCAGGAACTAGTACATCGCATGCAAGTTTGGTAAATGCATGCGCATGCAGCACCCAAAACGGTGAGATGTCTTTCCTGCGGGGAGGAACAGCTGAGGTCGTCTTCTCGCAGTTGAACCCCTTACGTCCCGTTATTAATCCTAGTAGCAAAAGCATAAGCATTTGGAGCGCTCCCCATTCACGTGTGGACTGCTATTAACATTTTGCATTTCATGATCCTAGTTAAATTTCTGCATATACAATTCCAACCACCGGCTCGTACACATTTCTAGAAACGATCGCAAAACACAGCGTCAGGTTCCACCGAGACTCGAACTCGGATCGCTGGATTCAAAGTCCAGAGTGCTAACCATTACACCATGGAACCGGATGCCTGTAGCGCTCTTAAATTCAGTGGTATCATGTAATTAAGCCCATAAGATGCGATGTCATTACACGTATGGTCCTCAGGAAGTGTTTGCGTGGCTAATGAAGCAACCAAGTAGGCTGGAAGTGGAAGGAGCACCTTCGAATGTAGCGAGAATTCTTGCCAGTATTCGTACATGAAGTGATGTCGAAGGATCAGGTAATCAAAATCGCTAAACAGCCACTTTCGTATGGCGGATGCTTTGTGCTGGAAGCAGCCTAGCTATGAAAACAGCTATGGACACAGAGTACTGTCGAAAACTGCGTGCTGACACAGAACGCTACGTAGTGGGCGGATTGTTCGTGACACGATAACATTTGCACTACACACGGTCGAAATACTGTCACACAACTCAAGCAGCTCTTTCAGCATTCACATACACTGGTGTTCAGCACAGCGCATGTCGTAGGTGTCAGATTAAGAAACCTCTTTGAGAATATGGTCCAGCTAGGATGCTGCAACTAGCAAGTGCGGCAAGATCTCAGTAGGTGGCGGGGTGCAGACTTGCTTACTTGTGCGGCCTGTTGGTCTAGGGGTATGATTCCTGCTTTGGGTGCAGGAGGTCCCGGGTTCAAATCCCGGACAGGCCCTACTTTTCACTTTCGCGACAACCCAGCACTACGATAAACTTGCGAGTCTCTGAAAGTAAGCCATGCAGCAGGACAAACTGCATGTCGGCCCACCGGCCCATGAGACTCTCAGGTGCGCTTTATGGAAGGCAATCTACGTGGCAGGATTAAGCCGTCTCCGCTTACTTATATCTATACGTAAAGACTGGCACGTACAACGATTCTATTCGTTCCCCAGGAACTAGTACATCGCATGCAAGTTTGGTAAATGCATGCGCATGCAGCACCCAAAACGGTGAGATGTCTTTCCTGCGGGGAGGAACAGCTGAGGTCGTCTTCTCGCAGTTGAACCCCTTACGTCCCGTTATTAATCCTAGTAGCAAAAGCATAAGCATTTGGAGCGCTCCCCATTCACGTGTGGACTGCTATTAACATTTTGCATTTCATGATCCTAGTTAAATTTCTGCATATACAATTCCAACCACCGGCTCGTACACATTTCTAGAAACGATCGCAAAACACAGCGTCAGGTTCCACCGAGACTCGAACTCGGATCGCTGGATTCAAAGTCCAGAGTGCTAACCATTACACCATGGAACCGGATGCCTGTAGCGCTCTTAAATTCAGTGGTATCATGTAATTAAGCCCATAAGATGCGATGTCATTACACGCATGGTCCTCAGGAAGTGTTTGCGTGGCTAATGAAGCAACCAAGTAGGCTGGAAGTGGAAGGAGCACCTTCGAATGTAGCGAGAATTCTTGCCAGTATTCGTACATGAAGTGATGTCGAAGGATCAGGTAATCAAAATCGCGAAACAGCCACTTTCGTATGGCGGATGCTTTGTGCTGGAAGCAGCCTAGCTATGAAAACAGCTATGGACACAGAGTACTGTCGAAAACTGCGTGCTGACACAGAACGCTACGTAGTGGGCGGATTGTTCGTGACACGATAACATTTGCACTACACACGGTCGAAATACTGTCACACAACTCAAGCAGCTCTTTCAGCATTCACATACACTGGTGTTCAGCACAGCGCATGTCGTAGGTGTCAGATTAAGAAACCTCTTTGAGAATATGGTCCAGCTAGGATGCTGCAACTAGCAAGTGCGGCAAGATCTCAGTAGGTGGCGGGGTGCAGACTTGCTTACTTGTGCGGCCTGTTGGTCTAGGGGTATGATTCCTGCTTTGGGTGCAGGAGGTCCCGGGTTCAAATCCCGGACAGGCCCTACTTTTCACTTTCGCGACAACCCAGCACTACGATAAACTTGCGAGTCTCTGAAAGTAAGCCATGCAGCAGGACAAACTGCATGTCGGGCCACCGGCCCATGAGACTCTCAGGTGCGCTTTATGGAAGGCAATCTACGTGGCAGGATTAAGCCGTCTCCGCTTACTTATATCTATACGTAAAGACTGGCACGTACAACGATTCTATTCGTTCCCCAGGAACTAGTACATCGCATGCAAGTTTGGTAAATGCATGCGCATGCAGCACCCAAAACGGTGAGATGTCTTTCCTGCGGGGAGGAACAGCTGAGGTCGTCTTCTCGCAGTTGAACCCCTTACGTCCCGTTATTAATCCTAGTAGCAAAAGCATAAGCATTTGGAGCGCTCCCCATTCACGTGTGGACTGCTATTAACATTTTGCATTTCATGATCCTAGTTAAATTTCTGCATATACAATTCCAACCACCGGCTCGTACACATTTCTAGAAACGATCGCAAAACACAGCGTCAGGTTCCACCGAGACTCGAACTCGGATCGCTGGATTCAAAGTCCAGAGTGCTAACCATTACACCATGGAACCGGATGCCTGTAGCGCTCTTAAATTCAGTGGTATCATGTAATTAAGCCCATAAGATGCGATGTCATTACACGTATGGTCCTCAGGAAGTGTTTGCGTGGCTAATGAAGCAACCAAGTAGGCTGGAAGTGGAAGGAGCACCTTCGAATGTAGCGAGAATTCTTGCCAGTATTCGTACATGAAGTGATGTCGAAGGATCAGGTAATCAAAATCGCTAAACAGCCACTTTCGTATGGCGGATGCTTTGTGCTGGAAGCAGCCTAGCTATGAAAACAGCTATGGACACAGAGTACTGTCGAAAACTGCGTGCTGACACAGAACGCTACGTAGTGGGCGGATTGTTCGTGACACGATAACATTTGCACTACACACGGTCGAAATACTGTCACACAACTCAAGCAGCTCTTTCAGCATTCACATACACTGGTGTTCAGCACAGCGCATGTCGTAGGTGTCAGATTAAGAAACCTCTTTGAGAATATGGTCCAGCTAGGATGCTGCAACTAGCAAGTGCGGCAAGATCTCAGTAGGTGGCGGGGTGCAGACTTGCTTACTTGTGCGGCCTGTTGGTCTAGGGGTATGATTCCTGCTTTGGGTGCAGGAGGTCCCGGGTTCAAATCCCGGACAGGCCCTACTTTTCACTTTCGCGACAACCCAGCACTACGATAAACTTGCGAGTCTCTGAAAGTAAGCCATGCAGCAGGACAAACTGCATGTCGGCCCACCGGCCCATGAGACTCTCAGGTGCGCTTTATGGAAGGCAATCTACGTGGCAGGATTAAGCCGTCTCCGCTTACTTATATCTATACGTAAAGACTGGCACGTACAACGATTCTATTCGTTCCCCAGGAACTAGTACATCGCATGCAAGTTTGGTAAATGCATGCGCATGCAGCACCCAAAACGGCGAGATGTCTTTCCTGCGGGGAGGAACAGCTGAGGTCGTCTTCTCGCAGTTGAACCCCTTACGTCCCGTTATTAATCCTAGTAGCAAAAGCATAAGCATTTGGAGCGCTCCCCATTCACGTGTGGACTGCTATTAACATTTTGCATTTCATGATCCTAGTTAAATTTCTGCATATACAATTCCAACCACCGGCTCGTACACATTTCTAGAAACGATCGCAAAACACAGCGTCAGGTTCCACCGAGACTCGAACTCGGATCGCTGGATTCAAAGTCCAGAGTGCTAACCATTACACCATGGAACCGGATGCCTGTAGCGCTCTTAAATTCAGTGGTATCATGTAATTAAGCCCATAAGATGCGATGTCATTACACGTATGGTCCTCAGGAAGTGTTTGCGTGGCTAATGAAGCAACCAAGTAGGCTGGAAGTGGAAGGAGCACCTTCGAATGTAGCGAGAATTCTTGCCAGTATTCGTACATGAAGTGATGTCGAAGGATCAGGTAATCAAAATCGCGAAACAGCCACTTTCGTATGGCGGATGCTTTGTGCTGGAAGCAGCCTAGCTATGAAAACAGCTATGGACACAGAGTACTGTCGAAAACTGCGTGCTGACACAGAACGCTACGTAGTGGGCGGATTGTTCGTGACACGATAACATTTGCACTACACACGGTCGAAATACTGTCACACAACTCAAGCAGCTCTTTCAGCATTCACATACACTGGTGTTCAGCACAGCGCATGTCGTAGGTGTCAGATTAAGAAACCTCTTTGAGAATATGGTCCAGCTAGGATGCTGCAACTAGCAAGTGCGGCAAGATCTCAGTAGGTGGCGGGGTGCAGACTTGCTTACTTGTGCGGCCTGTTGGTCTAGGGGTATGATTCCTGCTTTGGGTGCAGGAGGTCCCGGGTTCAAATCCCGGACAGGCCCTACTTTTCACTTTCGCGACAACCCAGCACTACGATAAACTTGCGAGTCTCTGAAAGTAAGCCATGCAGCAGGACAAACTGCATGTCGGGCCACCGGCCCATGAGACTCTCAGGTGCGCTTTATGGAAGGCAATCTACGTGGCAGGATTAAGCCGTCTCCGCTTACTTATATCTATACGTAAAGACTGGCACGTACAACGATTCTATTCGTTCCCCAGGAACTAGTACATCGCATGCAAGTTTGGTAAATGCATGCGCATGCAGCACCCAAAACGGTGAGATGTCTTTCCTGCGGGGAGGAACAGCTGAGGTCGTCTTCTCGCAGTTGAACCCCTTACGTCCCGTTATTAATCCTAGTAGCAAAAGCATAAGCATTTGGAGCGCTCCCCATTCACGTGTGGACTGCTATTAACATTTTGCATTTCATGATCCTAGTTAAATTTCTGCATATACAATTCCAACCACCGGCTCGTACACATTTCTAGAAACGATCGCAAAACACAGCGTCAGGTTCCACCGAGACTCGAACTCGGATCGCTGGATTCAAAGTCCAGAGTGCTAACCATTACACCATGGAACCGGATGCCTGTAGCGCTCTTAAATTCAGTGGTATCATGTAATTAAGCCCATAAGATGCGATGTCATTACACGTATGGTCCTCAGGAAGTGTTTGCGTGGCTAATGAAGCAACCAAGTAGGCTGGAAGTGGAAGGAGCACCTTCGAATGTAGCGAGAATTCTTGCCAGTATTCGTACATGAAGTGATGTCGAAGGATCAGGTAATCAAAATCGCGAAACAGCCACTTTCGTATGGCGGATGCTTTGTGCTGGAAGCAGCCTAGCTATGAAAACAGCTATGGACACAGAGTACTGTCGAAAACTGCGTGCTGACACAGAACGCTACGTAGTGGGCGGATTGTTCGTGACACGATAACATTTGCACTACACACGGTCGAAATACTGTCACACAACTCAAGCAGCTCTTTCAGCATTCACATACACTGGTGTTCAGCACAGCGCATGTCGTAGGTGTCAGATTAAGAAACCTCTTTGAGAATATGGTCCAGCTAGGATGCTGCAACTAGCAAGTGCGGCAAGATCTCAGTAGGTGGCGGGGTGCAGACTTGCTTACTTGTGCGGCCTGTTGGTCTAGGCGTATGATTCCTGCTTTGGGTGCAGGAGGTCCCGGGTTCAAATCCCGGACAGGCCCTACTTTTCACTTTCGCGACAACCCAGCACTACGATAAACTTGCGAGTCTCTGAAAGTAAGCCATGCAGCAGGACAAACTGCATGTCGGGCCACCGGCCCATGAGACTCTCAGGTGCGCTTTATGGAAGGCAATCTACGTGGCAGGATTAAGCCGTCTCCGCTTACTTATATCTATACGTAAAGACTGGCACGTACAACGATTCTATTCGTTCCCCAGGAACTAGTACATCGCATGCAAGTTTGGTAAATGCATGCGCATGCAGCACCCAAAACGGTGAGATGTCTTTCCTGCGGGGAGGAACAGCTGAGGTCGTCTTCTCGCAGTTGAACCCCTTACGTCCCGTTATTAATCCTAGTAGCAAAAGCATAAGCATTTGGAGCGCTCCCCATTCACGTGTGGACTGCTATTAACATTTTGCATTTCATGATCCTAGTTAAATTTCTGCATATACAATTCCAACCACCGGCTCGTACACATTTCTAGAAACGATCGCAAAACACAGCGTCAGGTTCCACCGAGACTCGAACTCGGATCGCTGGATTCAAAGTCCAGAGTGCTAACCATTACACCATGGAACCGGATGCCTGTAGCGCTCTTAAATTCAGTGGTATCATGTAATTAAGCCCATAAGATGCGATGTCATTACACGTATGGTCCTCAGGAAGTGTTTGCGTGGCTAATGAAGCAACCAAGTAGGCTGGAAGTGGAAGGAGCACCTTCGAATGTAGCGAGAATTCTTGCCAGTATTCGTACATGAAGTGATGTCGAAGGATCAGGTAATCAAAATCGCGAAACAGCCACTTTCGTATGGCGGATGCTTTGTGCTGGAAGCAGCCTAGCTATGAAAACAGCTATGGACACAGAGTACTGTCGAAAACTGCGTGCTGACACAGAACGCTACGTAGTGGGCGGATTGTTCGTGACACGATAACATTTGCACTACACACGGTCGAAATACTGTCACACAACTCAAGCAGCTCTTTCAGCATTCACATACACTGGTGTTCAGCACAGCGCATGTCGTAGGTGTCAGATTAAGAAACCTCTTTGAGAATATGGTCCAGCTAGGATGCTGCAACTAGCAAGTGCGGCAAGATCTCAGTAGGTGGCGGGGTGCAGACTTGCTTACTTGTGCGGCCTGTTGGTCTAGGGGTATGATTCCTGCTTTGGGTGCAGGAGGTCCCGGGTTCAAATCCCGGACAGGCCCTACTTTTCACTTTCGCGACAACCCAGCACTACGATAAACTTGCGAGTCTCTGAAAGTAAGCCATGCAGCAGGACAAACTGCATGTCGGGCCACCGGCCCATGAGACTCTCAGGTGCGCTTTATGGAAGGCAATCTACGTGGCAGGATTAAGCCGTCTCCGCTTACTTATATCTATACGTAAAGACTGGCACGTACAACGATTCTATTCGTTCCCCAGGAACTAGTACATCGCATGCAAGTTTGGTAAATGCATGCGCATGCAGCACCCAAAACGGTGAGATGTCTTTCCTGCGGGGAGGAACAGCTGAGGTCGTCTTCTCGCAGTTGAACCCCTTACGTCCCGTTATTAATCCTAGTAGCAAAAGCATAAGCATTTGGAGCGCTCCCCATTCACGTGTGGACTGCTATTAACATTTTGCATTTCATGATCCTAGTTAAATTTCTGCATATACAACTCCAACCACCGGCTCGTACACATTTCTAGAAACGATCGCAAAACACAGCGTCAGGTTCCACCGAGACTCGAACTCGGATCGCTGGATTCAAAGTCCAGAGTGCTAACCATTACACCATGGAACCGGATGCCTGTAGCGCTCTTAAATTCAGTGGTATCATGTAATTAAGCCCATAAGATGCGATGTCATTACACGTATGGTCCTCAGGAAGTGTTTGCGTGGCTAATGAAGCAACCAAGTAGGCTGGAAGTGGAAGGAGCACCTTCGAATGTAGCGAGAATTCTTGCCAGTATTCGTACATGAAGTGATGTCGAAGGATCAGGTAATCAAAATCGCGAAACAGCCACTTTCGTATGGCGGATGCTTTGTGCTGGAAGCAGCCTAGCTATGAAAACAGCTATGGACACAGAGTACTGTCGAAAACTGCGTGCTGACACAGAACGCTACGTAGTGGGCGGATTGTTCGTGACACGATAACATTTGCACTACACACGGTCGAAATACTGTCACACAACTCAAGCAGCTCTTTCAGCATTCACATACACTGGTGTTCAGCACAGCGCATGTCGTAGGTGTCAGATTAAGAAACCTCTTTGAGAATATGGTCCAGCTAGGATGCTGCAACTAGCAAGTGCGGCAAGATCTCAGTAGGTGGCGGGGTGCAGACTTGCTTACTTGTGCGGCCTGTTGGTCTAGGGGTATGATTCCTGCTTTGGGTGCAGGAGGTCCCGGGTTCAAATCCCGGACAGGCCCTACTTTTCACTTTCGCGACAACCCAGCACTACGATAAACTTGCGAGTCTCTGAAAGTAAGCCATGCAGCAGGACAAACTGCATGTCGGGCCACCGGCCCATGAGACTCTCAGGTGCGCTTTATGGAAGGCAATCTACGTGGCAGGATTAAGCCGTCTCCGCTTACTTATATCTATACGTAAAGACTGGCACGTACAACGATTCTATTCGTTCCCCAGGAACTAGTACATCGCATGCAAGTTTGGTAAATGCATGCGCATGCAGCACCCAAAACGGTGAGATGTCTTTCCTGCGGGGAGGAACAGCTGAGGTCGTCTTCTCGCAGTTGAACCCCTTACGTCCCGTTATTAATCCTAGTAGCAAAAGCATAAGCATTTGGAGCGCTCCCCATTCACGTGTGGACTGCTATTAACATTTTGCATTTCATGATCCTAGTTAAATTTCTGCATATACAACTCCAACCACCGGCTCGTACACATTTCTAGAAACGATCGCAAAACACAGCGTCAGGTTCCACCGAGACTCGAACTCGGATCGCTGGATTCAAAGTCCAGAGTGCTAACCATTACACCATGGAACCGGATGCCTGTAGCGCTCTTAAATTCAGTGGTATCATGTAATTAAGCCCATAAGATGCGATGTCATTACACGTATGGTCCTCAGGAAGTGTTTGCGTGGCTAATGAAGCAACCAAGTAGGCTGGAAGTGGAAGGAGCACCTTCGAATGTAGCGAGAATTCTTGCCAGTATTCGTACATGAAGTGATGTCGAAGGATCAGGTAATCAAAATCGCGAAACAGCCACTTTCGTATGGCGGATGCTTTGTGCTGGAAGCAGCCTAGCTATGAAAACAGCTATGGACACAGAGTACTGTCGAAAACTGCGTGCTGACACAGAACGCTACGTAGTGGGCGGATTGTTCGTGACACGATAACATTTGCACTACACACGGTCGAAATACTGTCACACAACTCAAGCAGCTCTTTCAGCATTCACATACACTGGTGTTCAGCACAGCGCATGTCGTAGGTGTCAGATTAAGAAACCTCTTTGAGAATATGGTCCAGCTAGGATGCTGCAACTAGCAAGTGCGGCAAGATCTCAGTAGGTGGCGGGGTGCAGACTTGCTTACTTGTGCGGCCTGTTGGTCTAGGGGTATGATTCCTGCTTTGGGTGCAGGAGGTCCCGGGTTCAAATCCCGGACAGGCCCTACTTTTCACTTTCGCGACAACCCAGCACTACGATAAACTTGCGAGTCTCTGAAAGTAAGCCATGCAGCAGGACAAACTGCATGTCGGGCCACCGGCCCATGAGACTCTCAGGTGCGCTTTATGGAAGGCAATCTACGTGGCAGGATTAAGCCGTCTCCGCTTACTTATATCTATACGTAAAGACTGGCACGTACAACGATTCTATTCGTTCCCCAGGAACTAGTACATCGCATGCAAGTTTGGTAAATGCATGCGCATGCAGCACCCAAAACGGTGAGATGTCTTTCCTGCGGGGAGGAACAGCTGAGGTCGTCTTCTCGCAGTTGAACCCCTTACGTCCCGTTATTAATCCTAGTAGCAAAAGCATAAGCATTTGGAGCGCTCCCCATTCACGTGTGGACTGCTATTAACATTTTGCATTTCATGATCCTAGTTAAATTTCTGCAAATACAATTCCAACCACCGGCTCGTACACATTTCTAGAAACGATCGCAAAACACAGCGTCAGGTTCCACCGAGACTCGAACTCGGATCGCTGGATTCAAAGTCCAGAGTGCTAACCATTACACCATGGAACCGGATGCCTGTAGCGCTCTTAAATTCAGTGGTATCATGTAATTAAGCCCATAAGATGCGATGTCATTACACGTATGGTCCTCAGGAAGTGTTTGCGTGGCTAATGAAGCAACCAAGTAGGCTGGAAGTGGAAGGAGCACCTTCGAATGTAGCGAGAATTCTTGCCAGTATTCGTACATGAAGTGATGTCGAAGGATCAGGTAATCAAAATCGCGAAACAGCCACTTTCGTATGGCGGATGCTTTGTGCTGGAAGCAGCCTAGCTATGAAAACAGCTATGGACACAGAGTACTGTCGAAAACTGCGTGCTGACACAGAACGCTACGTAGTGGGCGGATTGTTCGTGACACGATAACATTTGCACTACACACGGTCGAAATACTGTCACACAACTCAAGCAGCTCTTTCAGCATTCACATACACTGGTGTTCAGCACAGCGCATGTCGTAGGTGTCAGATTAAGAAACCTCTTTGAGAATATGGTCCAGCTAGGATGCTGCAACTAGCAAGTGCGGCAAGATCTCAGTAGGTGGCGGGGTGCAGACTTGCTTACTTGTGCGGCCTGTTGGTCTAGGGGTATGATTCCTGCTTTGGGTGCAGGAGGTCCCGGGTTCAAATCCCGGACAGGCCATACTTTTCACTTTCGCGACAACCCAGCACTACGATAAACTTGCGAGTCTCTGAAAGTAAGCCATGCAGCAGGACAAACTGCATGTCGGGCCACCGGCCCATGAGACTCTCAGGTGCGCTTTATGGAAGGCAATCTACGTGGCAGGATTAAGCCGTCTCCGCTTACTTATATCTATACGTAAAGACTGGCACGTACAACGATTCTATTCGTTCCCCAGGAACTAGTACATCGCATGCAAGTTTGGTAAATGCATGCGCATGCAGCACCCAAAACGGTGAGATGTCTTTCCTGCGGGGAGGAACAGCTGAGGTCGTCTTCTCGCAGTTGAGCCCCTTACGTCCCGTTATTAATCCTAGTAGCAAAAGCATAAGCATTTGGAGCGCTCCCCATTCACGTGTGGACTGCTATTAACATTTTGCATTTCATGATCCTAGTTAAATTTCTGCATATACAATTCCAACCACCGGCTCGTACACATTTCTAGAAACGATCGCAAAACACAGCGTTAGGTTCCACCGAGACTCGAACTCGGATCGCTGGATTCAAAGTCCAGAGTGCTAACCATTACACCATGGAACCGGATGCCTGTAGCGCTCTTAAATTCAGTGGTATCATGTAATTAAGCCCATAAGATGCGATGTCATTACACGTATGGTCCTCAGGAAGTGTTTGCGTGGCTAATGAAGCAACCAAGTAGGCTGGAAGTGGAAGGAGCACCTTCGAATGTAGCGAGAATTCTTGCCAGTATTCGTACATGAAGTGATGTCGAAGGATCAGGTAATCAAAATCGCGAAACAGCCACTTTCGTATGGCGGATGCTTTGTGCTGGAAGCAGCCTAGCTATGAAAACAGCTATGGACACAGAGTACTGTCGAAAACTGCGTGCTGACACAGAACGCTACGTAGTGGGCGGATTGTTCGTGACACGATAACATTTGCACTACACACGGTCGAAATACTGTCACACAACTCAAGCAGCTCTTTCAGCATTCACATACACTGGTGTTCAGCACAGCGCATGTCGTAGGTGTCAGATTAAGAAACCTCTTTGAGAATATGGTCCAGCTAGGATGCTGCAACTAGCAAGTGCGGCAAGATCTCAGTAGGTGGCGGGGTGCAGACTTGCTTACTTGTGCGGCCTGTTGGTCTAGGGGTATGATTCCTGCTTTGGGTGCAGGAGGTCCCGGGTTCAAATCCCGGACAGGCCCTACTTTTCACTTTCGCGACAACCCAGCACTACGATAAACTTGCGAGTCTCTGAAAGTAAGCCATGCAGCAGGACAAACTGCATGTCGGGCCACCGGCCCATGAGACTCTCAGGTGCGCTTTATGGAAGGCAATCTACGTGGCAGGATTAAGCCGTCTCCGCTTACTTATATCTATACGTAAAGACTGGCACGTACAACGATTCTATTCGTTCCCCAGGAACTAGTACATCGCATGCAAGTTTGGTAAATGCATGCGCATGCAGCACCCAAAACGGTGAGATGTCTTTCCTGCGGGGAGGAACAGCTGAGGTCGTCTTCTCGCAGTTGAACCCCTTACGTCCCGTTATTAATCCTAGTAGCAAAAGCATAAGCATTTGGAGCGCTCCCCATTCACGTGTGGACTGCTATTAACATTTTGCATTTCATGATCCTAGTTAAATTTCTGCAAATACAATTCCAACCACCGGCTCGTACACATTTCTAGAAACGATCGCAAAACACAGCGTCAGGTTCCACCGAGACTCGAACTCGGATCGCTGGATTCAAAGTCCAGAGTGCTAACCATTACACCATGGAACCGGATGCCTGTAGCGCTCTTAAATTCAGTGGTATCATGTAATTAAGCCCATAAGATGCGATGTCATTACACGTATGGTCCTCAGGAAGTGTTTGCGTGGCTAATGAAGCAACCAAGTAGGCTGGAAGTGGAAGGAGCACCTTCGAATGTAGCGAGAATTCTTGCCAGTATTCGTACATGAAGTGATGTCGAAGGATCAGGTAATCAAAATCGCGAAACAGCCACTTTCGTATGGCGGATGCTTTGTGCTGGAAGCAGCCTAGCTATGAAAACAGCTATGGACACAGAGTACTGTCGAAAACTGCGTGCTGACACAGAACGCTACGTAGTGGGCGGATTGTTCGTGACACGATAACATTTGCACTACACACGGTCGAAATACTGTCACACAACTCAAGCAGCTCTTTCAGCATTCACATACACTGGTGTTCAGCACAGCGCATGTCGTAGGTGTCAGATTAAGAAACCTCTTTGAGAATATGGTCCAGCTAGGATGCTGCAACTAGCAAGTGCGGCAAGATCTCAGTAGGTGGCGGGGTGCAGACTTGCTTACTTGTGCGGCCTGTTGGTCTAGGGGTATGATTCCTGCTTTGGGTGCAGGAGGTCCCGGGTTCAAATCCCGGACAGGCCCTACTTTTCACTTTCGCGACAACCCAGCACTACGATAAACTTGCGAGTCTCTGAAAGTAAGCCATGCAGCAGGACAAACTGCATGTCGGGCCACCGGCCCATGAGACTCTCAGGTGCGCTTTATGGAAGGCAATCTACGTGGCAGGATTAAGCCGTCTCCGCTTACTTATATCTATACGTAAAGACTGGCACGTACAACGATTCTATTCGTTCCCCAGGAACTAGTACATCGCATGCAAGTTTGGTAAATGCATGCGCATGCAGCACCCAAAACGGTGAGATGTCTTTCCTGCGGGGAGGAACAGCTGAGGTCGTCTTCTCGCAGTTGAACCCCTTACGTCCCGTTATTAATCCTAGTAGCAAAAGCATAAGCATTTGGAGCGCTCCCCATTCACGTGTGGACTGCTATTAACATTTTGCATTTCATGATCCTAGTTAAATTTCTGCATATACAACTCCAACCACCGGCTCGTACACATTTCTAGAAACGATCGCAAAACACAGCGTCAGGTTCCACCGAGACTCGAACTCGGATCGCTGGATTCAAAGTCCAGAGTGCTAACCATTACACCATTTTTTTTTTTTTTTTTTTTTTTTTGTTTTTTTTTTGTTTTTTTTTTTTTTTATTTTTTTTTTATTATCTCGTGGTGGGACTCGAACCCACAATCCCCGGTTTAGGAGACCGATGCCTTATCCATTTTTTTTTTTTTTTGTTTTTTTTTTTTTTTTTTTTTTTTTCTTTTTGCTATTTTTTAGCCTTATAAGTACCGTGCGCTAACCAATTGCGCCACTTTTTTTTTGTTTTTTTTGTTACTTTTTTGTTGTTTTTAAACCAGCGCCTTTTTTGTTTTTTTTTTTTTTTTAATTTTTTTTTGTATGCACTAGAGTGCTTGGCAGCCGGTGGCAAAGCGGGCAGGTGTCACAATCCGGAGGCCTGGCCACGATGTCACCGCCATACCCCGCACCCAGTGCACGGTTTTGTGATTTGATTTGATTGTTACGTATTTATTGTTATATTATGTTTAACCTGCAATGGGGCGTCATGTACGTTCCATCATTTGTATAGATATAAACAAAATGATAAAAAGAAATCCATGTCTGGTCTTTGGAGGACGCAGCACACCATGAATCCAGCACAGCACATACTCAAAGTTGGTCTTCACGTAGAATAATTTTCCCAGTTTCCATGTCGGTGATTAGTATTGTGCATTCGGTTTCCCGATGATTGATTGTGGATTGCTGCTTCTCAAAACCCTGAGCATGCCATGCGTCGGAAGAGGAGCGCTGGTAACGTGGTGACACCATAGAGCAGGGACATGCCAAACAACCATTTCCCGTTTTGGAAAGCCTCTTGATAGGAAGAATAGAAGCTGCTGAAAAACTCCTGGTTCGTACTAAATCGTCGTGCAGCTTTGATGAAAGATAACGCGAAATAAAAGGAAACAAATGAGGAGCCTCTTCTGGGTGTCGCCCTGCGGAACCAAAAGTAAAGTGCTGTCATTTGAACATGAAAAGGAAATCCAAAGACAAGTAAATGTTCGAGGCCGAGTGCACAGTGCACTCTGTACCGTCGTTTGACCCATGATGCAAATCACCCACAGCTGATGGTGCGGAGCCGACCAAATCCATGGAAACAATAACAATTTAACAAAGTAGTGAAAAAGAAAAGATAAGAAAAGAAAAACTCCGTCCAATGGATCTGTAAACTTAAAGTCTTCCATCACTTAAAGCAATAGTAAGAAAATTTTGAAACTGATCTTTATACTGTCGCAACTTCTTAATCGCATAGTACTCTTCAATGAGATACATCTGATAATCGTGTAGCGTTGGCGTTGTATGGACAAGCATGTAATAGACGAACTGGCCCATGAGCCAGACATAACTATTATTCTTAGATTGAGGATAAAGCTGCCAGTCTGGTTGAAGCGCGTCTTGAAGTTGAATGGAAGTATCCGACGTCCTATTAATGACAGCGAGTTTCTTTCGGGTCCACTGCCATATTTGTGTTTGATCCCTGCAGTGGAAGAGATGCGGCAGCGTTTCCACTAGGTTACACTTCTCACAAAACGGGGTGGGCCGCAGCTTGATTTTGTGCAATTTCTCTCCAGTGGGAATCACCTCATTGACAGCGTCATACCAAACAGCTCGAACTCTGGAGCGAAGGAGCGGAAAACTAATGTTCTTCCAGACATTTCTCCAGTTTTTGCCTAAATATTTCTTCTCAATTGGGTTATCCAGCTGCCGTTTAGTAAGAGCAAGATAGGTCGCCGCCGTGTTGAACGGATGCGGGTTGTCCTGAACATAGCTGAGCTCCACATAATACCGCCGGATATAGCCAAGCTCAGGATGAATGTGTCCCACAGACGTTGGCGCAGACAAATCCTTTGGACGTAAGGTGTTGAAAAGCCGTGCAGTGAGACTATTTGGGTTGCCGTGTATTATGCGGGAAGTACGAGTTAAAAAAGTCGCCACACATTGGGATTCAACGTCTTTGACGCCTAAGCCACCTCGGGAACGAAGTAACGAGGTAGCCTTAAAGGAAACTTTAAAGATGTTCCCTCTCCAGACATACCAGCAAGCAAGTGCTAAAATTTTTTTCGCAATGGCTGTCGGGATTGGTAAAACAGCGGCAGTGTGATAGAGCTTACTAAAAACGTAACTATTAATAAACTGTGCCCTCTGCATCCGGTCTAAAGACCGCATGTTATGTTCTTTGATCACCGCACGTAAGATGGTAAGCTTGCGTTCCCAATTCACGTGGAGCATGGCGTGGGGGTTCGGTGATATAACCAGGCCTAGATGCCGCAGGTCTTCGGTCCTGTCCAACCAAGAAATATCGATGGAATTGGGGTTGCGACCTAACGGCATGATTTTGGACTTTCGCTCATTAAGTCTAGCGCCACAAGCGACAGAGTACTGATGGACAATCCGACGAACTGACCCCAGCTCTTCGGTGTTAGTAATAAGCACACTGATATCGTCGGCGTAGGCGTGGCAGACCGTTTTGGTGTTTAACGTTTGCAACCCGTGTAAAGTTAAGTAAAACTTTTTAAGAAGTGGCTCTATAGCGATCGAGAATAACGTCATAGAAAGGGGGCACCCTTGTCGCACTGCTTGTCGTATGGGCACGGGGGCGGTTAACTGGCCGTTAACCTTCACGCGTGAAGACGTTCCGCAGATACATTTCTGAATAAGCTGTCGAAAACGCTCGTTGAATCCCATTTGACTCATTGTGCGCAATAAAAAACCGTGATTAATTCTGTCAAACGCCTTATCGAAGTCGAGAAACAATAACGCCAAATCAGTGTTGGTAATCCAAGTTAAATAAGTCAGGTCGCGATATTCACACAGGGCATTCAACATCGATCGACCACTGACTGCACCCGTCTGATAAGGGCCAAGTACTTTGCCAAGAAGTACTTTAAGCCTGGTGTTTATAATCCGAGTCAAGATCTTGAAATCAGAGTTGAGCAACGTAATTGGCCGAAAGTCATTTAACATAGTCGGATTGGATGTTTTAGGAACCAGGACAACCATGCCTTCCGTGAACTGCGGGGGGAAGGCAGCATGCGATAACAGTTCGTTATACATGGCGGTCAATTCGTCACCGATCACATCCCAGAACCGCGAATAAAATTCGACCGGCAAGCCGTCTAAGCCGGCAGCTTTGTTCTTGGCAGCGCACGCAAGGATGGACTTAACTTCAGAATTGGTGACATTGGCCAAGAGAGCAGCGTTATCATCCTGATCCACTGTGGAGGCGATGTCAGTTTAAAAAATCATCCCCCGCCGATAGATCGGTATCTGACTCGGAATAATGTTGTCGAAAATAATTGAAGACATGCGTCTTGATAGCACCCTGTTCATTGTACAGATTCCCGCCAGCATCCTTCAGATGAGCAATAATTTTTTGTTTACCACGTTTGGTTTCCCGTATGAGATGGAATAACGATGCGGACTCGTGGGAGACGTCATCAGAAGAGCGCGATCGGACCCGAGTGCCAACAAGTGCTTCATGAACTAAAGCAGTAATTCTGGCTTTGAGACGCTTGATGCGGATCAGGTTGTCGGACAAAGCAGATGGATCGCTGTACAGCTGGCGTAAACCGAGGAAATAAAATTCTAGAGACCGTTTCCTCCAATAAGCCCTGGTCCTGGCAAACTGGCAAATACATTTCTTAATCCGCGGCTTAACAAACTCCGTCCACCAAAGAACGCGCTCCCTATACCGAGCTTGCCTCTGGAGGCACTGCTGCCAGGTGTCAACGAGGCAACGCCGTAAATCCGCTTCATCGAGCAGCGAGACATTCAGCTGCCACGTGCCGCGTCCCAAAAATGTCTTCTGCCGCACATGCCGAATCGTTAGATGGTATGCGGAGTGGTCACTAAAACTGAGCGGCCATAATTCACAATCACGAATGGTATGTAAAAGATCTTGAGAAACATAAAACCTATCCAGACGGCTAGAAGAAGCAGCGCTCACATAGGTATATCCCATCGTGTGTGGTCGAAGGTGACACCAACTATCTTGTAAATGCAGTCCATCTGTTAACGTTAGTAGCTCGAGACAAAAATTAAAATGCGGACTTTGATCTTCGTTGCGTAAAACGCAGTTGAAATCCCCACCCAGGATGATCTTCAGTCGAACGTTCGGCAATAAGGTCACAACTTCAGCCCTAAAAAATTCACTTCTGTCCCTTCTGCCAGCGGACCCTGTCGGGGCGTACACGTTCAGGAGAAGCAAATCCTGTAATTGGGCGGCAATGCCGCGTCCCGTTTCTAAAATCGCTGTAGGTTGGTAAGCGATGCCAGCTTTGAATAAAATCGCAGTGCCCGCCTCAGTGCCAAGATTTAATATGGCATCATACCCAGGTATTTCTCCAACCTTGGGGGACACAACTTCTTGAAAGAAAACTATATCTATATCGGCGGCATATAGATAGTCGGTCAAGCATTTAAGTTTGACATCGGATGCAATCCTATTCAAATTAACTGTGGCAAGTTTATAATCTTGCATGGTGGGGATAGAAAGGGTCCGTGTTATTCACTTTCGTCTGCCCAAGACTTCTCGGCCGGCGTATGCTGATGGCCAGTATCCATCAGCTCAGGACTCGGACGGTCGACATGCATCTCCATATCGGCCTCCCCCACGTGGCGCGCGACGGAACCCATTTCATCTGTGCCGCCGCGTTCACTGCCGTCTTTTCGGATCTGCTTTATAGTGCGCTGCAGTTTCTTTTCCAGAGTGCGGATCTCCTCCGCACTCTGCTTCCGTGCCGACCGCTTAGATTTCCCAGTTCTTGGGGGAGGTGCGTCGGCGTCAGAAACGGTTTTGACGTCCGTCAAGAGGCTGTGTGTAGACCCTTCCTCAGATAGGTCACTGCCGAGAGGGAGGGGCGTGGGGGGCGCAACGTCAGGGGGGGCAAGAAACGCGCGACCTCTCGCCACCATCCGACAACTGTTTCAGCTCGACGGACGTAGTTGGAGTAGGGACGGGAGTCGGTCCTGCATGGTCGGCACGAAGGCCGACAGTCGGGGAAACCTGCAGGTGTGCAGCGTGGCCGTCGATATCGGTGACATCACTACGAACGGGACATTCGGGGGTTGCCACAGAGTTGTTGACAATGACCGCGCCGGCGTCTGGGGTCACCGCAGCCTGTTGGTGGAGCGTCGGTTGTGTCGTAGGCGACTCCATCAATGTCTGCGCGTAAGACAACCGATTGCCATCGTGCCCATCGAGAGGTGTAAGACGATGTTGCATTCCTCGGCGACCCGCCCGGACACGGGGACAAGCAGATTTTAAATGGTCGGTAGAACCACATATTACGCAAGTTCGCGGTTGTCCTTCGTACATCACCAGCGCGCGAAAACCCTGCACCAAAATGTTGGACGGGATGTGCTTCGTTAAATCAATTTTCGCATTCCGAACGCCGTTATCAACATTGAAATGTTTGTAACCCCTCCATTGCTCGGCATGAATTTGCAAGACATTACCGTAGGGAGACAAAGCTTGCCGAATTCTATCGAAGCTAACTTCGAAAGGCAGATTAAATATACGGACGGTTCGTAGCCCTAGTCCAGCATGACTAACAGATACTTTACAAATTTCGCCTTTAGAATTCACAAAATCCACAGTGCCTTCCGTGAGGGTCATAATACGAACGCAAGGATCGTCACTTATCAATTTTACATAAACAGCGTTCGCAAGAAAATCATACGAAAACCCAAGAACTTCATCATCTCGCAGTCCTAATCGATCGTAAAACCAGTCAATAAGTTCGTGAACCTGTGGTCGAGCATAGCCATACGGAAATCCAAATCGTAGCGTGTAACGTCTCAACTCATCCTCCATCACTTTCGTGAAGTAGTACTTACAATACCAACAGCTGCGTGCGCTCTTAAGCACAGGCGAAGCGACCACCACCGCACGTCTGCACACGGCCGCGGCCGCGGCGGAACTGCACACCATGGAACCGGATGCCTGTAGCGCTCTTAAATTCAGTGGTATCATGTAATTAAGCCCATAAGATGCGATGTCATTACACGTATGGTCCTCAGGAAGTGTTTGCGTGGCTAATGAAGCAACCAAGTAGGCTGGAAGTGGAAGGAGCACCTTCGAATGTAGCGAGAATTCTTGCCAGTATTCGTACATGAAGTGATGTCGAAGGATCAGGTAATCAAAATCGCGAAACAGCCACTTTCGTATGGCGGATGCTTTGTGCTGGAAGCAGCCTAGCTATGAAAACAGCTATGGACACAGAGTACTGTCGAAAACTGCGTGCTGACACAGAACGCTACGTAGTGGGCGGATTGTTCGTGACACGATAACATTTGCACTACACACGGTCGAAATACTGTCACACAACTCAAGCAGCTCTTTCAGCATTCACATACACTGGTGTTCAGCACAGCGCATGTCGTAGGTGTCAGATTAAGAAACCTCTTTGAGAATATGGTCCAGCTAGGATGCTGCAACTAGCAAGTGCGGCAAGATCTCAGTAGGTGGCGGGGTGCAGACTTGCTTACTTGTGCGGCCTGTTGGTCTAGGGGTATGATTCCTGCTTTGGGTGCAGGAGGTCCCGGGTTCAAATCCCGGACAGGCCCTACTTTTCACTTTCGCGACAACCCAGCACTACGATAAACTTGCGAGTCTCTGAAAGTAAGCCATGCAGCAGGACAAACTGCATGTCGGGCCACCGGCCCATGAGACTCTCAGGTGCGCTTTATGGAAGGCAATCTACGTGGCAGGATTAAGCCGTCTCCGCTTACTTATATCTATACGTAAAGACTGGCACGTACAACGATTCTATTCGTTCTCCAGGAACTAGTACATCGCATGCAAGTTTGGTAAATGCATGCGCATGCAGCACCCAAAACGGTGAGATGTCTTTCCTGCGGGGAGGAACAGCTGAGGTCGTCTTCTCGCAGTTGAACCCCTTACGTCCCGTTATTAATCCTAGTAGCAAAAGCATAAGCATTTGGAGCGCTCCCCATTCACGTGTGGACTGCTATTAACATTTTGCATTTCATGATCCTAGTTAAATTTCTGCATATACAATTCCAACCACCGGCTCGTACACATTTCTAGAAACGATCGCAAAACACAGCGTCAGGTTCCACCGAGACTCGAACTCGGATCGCTGGATTCAAAGTCCAGAGTGCTAACCATTACACCATGGAACCGGATGCCTGTAGCGCTCTTAAATTCAGTGGTATCATGTAATTAAGCCCATAAGATGCGATGTCATTACACGTATGGTCCTCAGGAAGTGTTTGCGTGGCTAATGAAGCAACCAAGTAGGCTGGAAGTGGAAGGAGCACCTTCGAATGTAGCGAGAATTCTTGCCAGTATTCGTACATGAAGTGATGTCGAAGGATCAGGTAATCAAAATCGCGAAACAGCCACTTTCGTATGGCGGATGCTTTGTGCTGGAAGCAGCCTAGCTATGAAAACAGCTATGGACACAGAGTACTGTCGAAAACTGCGTGCTGACACAGAACGCTACGTAGTGGGCGGATTGTTCGTGACACGATAACATTTGCACTACACACGGTCGAAATACTGTCACACAACTCAAGCAGCTCTTTCAGCATTCACATACACTGGTGTTCAGCACAGCGCATGTCGTAGGTGTCAGATTAAGAAACCTCTTTGAGAATATGGTCCAGCTAGGATGCTGCAACTAGCAAGTGCGGCAAGATCTCAGTAGGTGGCGGGGTGCAGACTTGCTTACTTGTGCGGCCTGTTGGTCTAGGGGTATGATTCCTGCTTTGGGTGCAGGAGGTCCCGGGTTCAAATCCCGGACAGGCCATACTTTTCACTTTCGCGACAACCCAGCACTACGATAAACTTGCGAGTCTCTGAAAGTAAGCCATGCAGCAGGACAAACTGCATGTCGGGCCACCGGCCCATGAGACTCTCAGGTGCGCTTTATGGAAGGCAATCTACGTGGCAGGATTAAGCCGTCTCCGCTTACTTATATCTATACGTAAAGACTGGCACGTACAACGATTCTATTCGTTCCCCAGGAACTAGTACATCGCATGCAAGTTTGGTAAATGCATGCGCATGCAGCACCCAAAACGGTGAGATGTCTTTCCTGCGGGGAGGAACAGCTGAGGTCGTCTTCTCGCAGTTGAGCCCCTTACGTCCCGTTATTAATCCTAGTAGCAAAAGCATAAGCATTTGGAGCGCTCCCCATTCACGTGTGGACTGCTATTAACATTTTGCATTTCATGATCCTAGTTAAATTTCTGCATATACAATTCCAACCACCGGCTCGTACACATTTCTAGAAACGATCGCAAAACACAGCGTTAGGTTCCACCGAGACTCGAACTCGGATCGCTGGATTCAAAGTCCAGAGTGCTAACCATTACACCATGGAACCGGATGCCTGTAGCGCTCTTAAATTCAGTGGTATCATGTAATTAAGCCCATAAGATGCGATGTCATTACACGTATGGTCCTCAGGAAGTGTTTGCGTGGCTAATGAAGCAACCAAGTAGGCTGGAAGTGGAAGGAGCACCTTCGAATGTAGCGAGAATTCTTGCCAGTATTCGTACATGAAGTGATGTCGAAGGATCAGGTAATCAAAATCGCGAAACAGCCACTTTCGTATGGCGGATGCTTTGTGCTGGAAGCAGCCTAGCTATGAAAACAGCTATGGACACAGAGTACTGTCGAAAACTGCGTGCTGACACAGAACGCTACGTAGTGGGCGGATTGTTCGTGACACGATAACATTTGCACTACACACGGTCGAAATACTGTCACACAACTCAAGCAGCTCTTTCAGCATTCACATACACTGGTGTTCAGCACAGCGCATGTCGTAGGTGTCAGATTAAGAAACCTCTTTGAGAATATGGTCCAGCTAGGATGCTGCAACTAGCAAGTGCGGCAAGATCTCAGTAGGTGGCGGGGTGCAGACTTGCTTACTTGTGCGGCCTGTTGGTCTAGGGGTATGATTCCTGCTTTGGGTGCAGGAGGTCCCGGGTTCAAATCCCGGACAGGCCCTACTTTTCACTTTCGCGACAACCCAGCACTACGATAAACTTGCGAGTCTCTGAAAGTAAGCCATGCAGCAGGACAAACTGCATGTCGGGCCACCGGCCCATGAGACTCTCAGGTGCGCTTTATGGTAGGCAATCTACGTGGCAGGATTAAGCCGTCTCCGCTTACTTATATCTATACGTAAAGACTGGCACGTACAACGATTCTATTCGTTCCCCAGGAACTAGTACATCGCATGCAAGTTTGGTAAATGCATGCGCATGCAGCACCCAAAACGGTGAGATGTCTTTCCTGCGGGGAGGAACAGCTGAGGTCGTCTTCTCGCAGTTGAACCCCTTACGTCCCGTTATTAATCCTAGTAGCAAAAGCATAAGCATTTGGAGCGCTCCCCATTCACGTGTGGACTGCTATTAACATTTTGCATTTCATGATCCTAGTTAAATTTCTGCATATACAACTCCAACCACCGGCTCGTACACATTTCTAGAAACGATCGCAAAACACAGCGTCAGGTTCCACCGAGACTCGAACTCGGATCGCTGGATTCAAAGTCCAGAGTGCTAACCATTACACCATGGAACCGGATGCCTGTAGCGCTCTTAAATTCAGTGGTATCATGTAATTAAGCCCATAAGATGCGATGTCATTACACGTATGGTCCTCAGGAAGTGTTTGCGTGGCTAATGAAGCAACCAAGTAGGCTGGAAGTGGAAGGAGCACCTTCGAATGTAGCGAGAATTCTTGCCAGTATTCGTACATGAAGTGATGTCGAAGGATCAGGTAATCAAAATCGCGAAACAGCCACTTTCGTATGGCGGATGCTTTGTGCTGGAAGCAGCCTAGCTATGAAAACAGCTATGGACACAGAGTACTGTCGAAAACTGCGTGCTGACACAGAACGCTACGTAGTGGGCGGATTGTTCGTGACACGATAACATTTGCACTACACACGGTCGAAATACTGTCACACAACTCAAGCAGCTCTTTCAGCATTCACATACACTGGTGTTCAGCACAGCGCATGTCGTAGGTGTCAGATTAAGAAACCTCTTTGAGAATATGGTCCAGCTAGGATGCTGCAACTAGCAAGTGCGGCAAGATCTCAGTAGGTGGCGGGGTGCAGACTTGCTTACTTGTGCGGCCTGTTGGTCTAGGGGTATGATTCCTGCTTTGGGTGCAGGAGGTCCCGGGTTCAAATCCCGGACAGGCCCTACTTTTCACTTTCGCGACAACCCAGCACTACGATAAACTTGCGAGTCTCTGAAAGTAAGCCATGCAGCAGGACAAACTGCATGTCGGGCCACCGGCCCATGAGACTCTCAGGTGCGCTTTATGGAAGGCAATCTACGTGGCAGGATTAAGCCGTCTCCGCTTACTTATATCTATACGTAAAGACTGGCACGTACAACGATTCTATTCGTTCTCCAGGAACTAGTACATCGCATGCAAGTTTGGTAAATGCATGCGCATGCAGCACCCAAAACGGTGAGATGTCTTTCCTGCGGGGAGGAACAGCTGAGGTCGTCTTCTCGCAGTTGAACCCCTTACGTCCCGTTATTAATCCTAGTAGCAAAAGCATAAGCATTTGGAGCGCTCCCCATTCACGTGTGGACTGCTATTAACATTTTGCATTTCATGATCCTAGTTAAATTTCTGCATATACAATTCCAACCACCGGCTCGTACACATTTCTAGAAACGATCGCAAAACACAGCGTCAGGTTCCACCGAGACTCGAACTCGGATCGCTGGATTCAAAGTCCAGAGTGCTAACCATTACACCATGGAACCGGATGCCTGTAGCGCTCTTAAATTCAGTGGTATCATGTAATTAAGCCCATAAGATGCGATGTCATTACACGTATGGTCCTCAGGAAGTGTTTGCGTGGCTAATGAAGCAACCAAGTAGGCTGGAAGTGGAAGGAGCACCTTCGAATGTAGCGAGAATTCTTGCCAGTATTCGTACATGAAGTGATGTCGAAGGATCAGGTAATCAAAATCGCGAAACAGCCACTTTCGTATGGCGGATGCTTTGTGCTGGAAGCAGCCTAGCTATGAAAACAGCTATGGACACAGAGTACTGTCGAAAACTGCGTGCTGACACAGAACGCTACGTAGTGGGCGGATTGTTCGTGACACGATAACATTTGCACTACACACGGTCGAAATACTGTCACACAACTCAAGCAGCTCTTTCAGCATTCACATACACTGGTGTTCAGCACAGCGCATGTCGTAGGTGTCAGATTAAGAAACCTCTTTGAGAATATGGTCCAGCTAGGATGCTGCAACTAGCAAGTGCGGCAAGATCTCAGTAGGTGGCGGGGTGCAGACTTGCTTACTTGTGCGGCCTGTTGGTCTAGGGGTATGATTCCTGCTTTGGGTGCAGGAGGTCCCGGGTTCAAATCCCGGACAGGCCATACTTTTCACTTTCGCGACAACCCAGCACTACGATAAACTTGCGAGTCTCTGAAAGTAAGCCATGCAGCAGGACAAACTGCATGTCGGGCCACCGGCCCATGAGACTCTCAGGTGCGCTTTATGGAAGGCAATCTACGTGGCAGGATTAAGCCGTCTCCGCTTACTTATATCTATACGTAAAGACTGGCACGTACAACGATTCTATTCGTTCCCCAGGAACTAGTACATCGCATGCAAGTTTGGTAAATGCATGCGCATGCAGCACCCAAAACGGTGAGATGTCTTTCCTGCGGGGAGGAACAGCTGAGGTCGTCTTCTCGCAGTTGAGCCCCTTACGTCCCGTTATTAATCCTAGTAGCAAAAGCATAAGCATTTGGAGCGCTCCCCATTCACGTGTGGACTGCTATTAACATTTTGCATTTCATGATCCTAGTTAAATTTCTGCATATACAATTCCAACCACCGGCTCGTACACATTTCTAGAAACGATCGCAAAACACAGCGTTAGGTTCCACCGAGACTCGAACTCGGATCGCTGGATTCAAAGTCCAGAGTGCTAACCATTACACCATGGAACCGGATGCCTGTAGCGCTCTTAAATTCAGTGGTATCATGTAATTAAGCCCATAAGATGCGATGTCATTACACGTATGGTCCTCAGGAAGTGTTTGCGTGGCTAATGAAGCAACCAAGTAGGCTGGAAGTGGAAGGAGCACCTTCGAATGTAGCGAGAATTCTTGCCAGTATTCGTACATGAAGTGATGTCGAAGGATCAGGTAATCAAAATCGCGAAACAGCCACTTTCGTATGGCGGATGCTTTGTGCTGGAAGCAGCCTAGCTATGAAAACAGCTATGGACACAGAGTACTGTCGAAAACTGCGTGCTGACACAGAACGCTACGTAGTGGGCGGATTGTTCGTGACACGATAACATTTGCACTACACACGGTCGAAATACTGTCACACAACTCAAGCAGCTCTTTCAGCATTCACATACACTGGTGTTCAGCACAGCGCATGTCGTAGGTGTCAGATTAAGAAACCTCTTTGAGAATATGGTCCAGCTAGGATGCTGCAACTAGCAAGTGCGGCAAGATCTCAGTAGGTGGCGGGGTGCAGACTTGCTTACTTGTGCGGCCTGTTGGTCTAGGGGTATGATTCCTGCTTTGGGTGCAGGAGGTCCCGGGTTCAAATCCCGGACAGGCCCTACTTTTCACTTTCGCGACAACCCAGCACTACGATAAACTTGCGAGTCTCTGAAAGTAAGCCATGCAGCAGGACAAACTGCATGTCGGGCCACCGGCCCATGAGACTCTCAGGTGCGCTTTATGGAAGGCAATCTACGTGGCAGGATTAAGCCGTCTCCGCTTACTTATATCTATACGTAAAGACTGGCACGTACAACGATTCTATTCGTTCCCCAGGAACTAGTACATCGCATGCAAGTTTGGTAAATGCATGCGCATGCAGCACCCAAAACGGTGAGATGTCTTTCCTGCGGGGAGGAACAGCTGAGGTCGTCTTCTCGCAGTTGAACCCCTTACGTCCCGTTATTAATCCTAGTAGCAAAAGCATAAGCATTTGGAGCGCTCCCCATTCACGTGTGGACTGCTATTAACATTTTGCATTTCATGATCCTAGTTAAATTTCTGCATATACAACTCCAACCACCGGCTCGTACACATTTCTAGAAACGATCGCAAAACACAGCGTCAGGTTCCACCGAGACTCGAACTCGGATCGCTGGATTCAAAGTCCAGAGTGCTAACCATTACACCATGGAACCGGATGCCTGTAGCGCTCTTAAATTCAGTGGTATCATGTAATTAAGCCCATAAGATGCGATGTCATTACACGTATGGTCCTCAGGAAGTGTTTGCGTGGCTAATGAAGCAACCAAGTAGGCTGGAAGTGGAAGGAGCACCTTCGAATGTAGCGAGAATTCTTGCCAGTATTCGTACATGAAGTGATGTCGAAGGATCAGGTAATCAAAATCGCGAAACAGCCACTTTCGTATGGCGGATGCTTTGTGCTGGAAGCAGCCTAGCTATGAAAACAGCTATGGACACAGAGTACTGTCGAAAACTGCGTGCTGACACAGAACGCTACGTAGTGGGCGGATTGTTCGTGACACGATAACATTTGCACTACACACGGTCGAAATACTGTCACACAACTCAAGCAGCTCTTTCAGCATTCACATACACTGGTGTTCAGCACAGCGCATGTCGTAGGTGTCAGATTAAGAAACCTCTTTGAGAATATGGTCCAGCTAGGATGCTGCAACTAGCAAGTGCGGCAAGATCTCAGTAGGTGGCGGGGTGCAGACTTGCTTACTTGTGCGGCCTGTTGGTCTAGGGGTATGATTGCTGCTTTGGGTGCAGGAGGTCCCGGGTTCAAATCCCGGACAGGCCCTACTTTTCACTTTCGCGACAACCCAGCACTACGATAAACTTGCGAGTCTCTGAAAGTAAGCCATGCAGCAGGACAAACTGCATGTCGGGCCACCGGCCCATGAGACTCTCAGGTGCGCTTTATGGAAGGCAATCTACGTGGCAGGATTAAGCCGTCTCCGCTTACTTATATCTATACGTAAAGACTGGCACGTACAACGATTCTATTCGTTCCCCAGGAACTAGTACATCGCATGCAAGTTTGGTAAATGCATGCGCATGCAGCACCCAAAACGGTGAGATGTCTTTCCTGCGGGGAGGAACAGCTGAGGTCGTCTTCTCGCAGTTGAGCCCCTTACGTCCCGTTATTAATCCTAGTAGCAAAAGCATAAGCATTTGGAGCGCTCCCCATTCACGTGTGGACTGCTATTAACATTTTGCATTTCATGATCCTAGTTAAATTTCTGCATATACAATTCCAACCACCGGCTCGTACACATTTCTAGAAACGATCGCAAAACACAGCGTCAGGTTCCACCGAGACTCGAACTCGGATCGCTGGATTCAAAGTCCAGAGTGCTAACCATTACACCATGGAACCGGATGCCTGTAGCGCTCTTAAATTCAGTGGTATTATGTAATTAAGCCCATAAGATGCGATGTCATTACACGTATGGTCCTCAGGAAGTGTTTGCGTGGCTAATGAAGCAACCAAGTAGGCTGGAAGTGGAAGGAGCACCTTCGAATGTAGCGAGAATTCTTGCCAGTATTCGTACATGAAGTGATGTCGAAGGATCAGGTAATCAAAATCGCGAAACAGCCACTTTCGTATGGCGGATGCTTTGTGCTGGAAGCAGCCTAGCTATGAAAACAGCTATGGACACAGAGTACTGTCGAAAACTGCGTGCTGACACAGAACGCTACGTAGTGGGCGGATTGTTCGTGACACGATAACATTTGCACTACACACGGTCGAAATACTGTCACACAACTCAAGCAGCTCTTTCAGCATTCACATACACTGGTGTTCAGCACAGCGCATGTCGTAGGTGTCAGATTAAGAAACCTCTTTGAGAATATGGTCCAGCTAGGATGCTGCAACTAGCAAGTGCGGCAAGATCTCAGTAGGTGGCGGGGTGCAGACTTGCTTACTTGTGCGGCCTGTTGGTCTAGGGGTATGATTCCTGCTTTGGGTGCAGGAGGTCCCGGGTTCAAATCATGGACAGGCCCTACTTTTCACTTCGCGACAACCCAGCACTACGATAAACTTGCGAGTCTCTGAAAGTAAGCCATGCAGCAGGACAAACTGCATGTCGGGCCACCGGCCCATGAGACTCTCAGGTGCGCTTTATGGAAGGCAATCTACGTGGCAGGATTAAGCCGTCTCCGCTTACTTATATCTACACGTAAAGACTGGCACGTACAACGATTCTATTCGTTCCCCAGGAACTAGTACATCGCATGCAAGTTTGGTAAATGCATGCGCATGCAGCACCCAAAACGGTGAGATGTCTTTCCTGCGGGGAGGAACAGCTGAGGTCGTCTTCTCGCAGTTGAGCCCCTTACGTCCCGTTATTAATTCTAGTAGCAAAAGCATAAGCATTTGGAGCGCTCCCCATTCACGTGTGGACTGCTATTAACATTTTGCATTTCATGATCCTAGTTAAATTTCTGCATATACAATTCCAACCACCGGCTCGTACACATTTCTAGAAACGATCGCAAAACACAGCGTCAGGTTCCACCGAGACTCGAACTCGGATCGCTGGATTCAAAGTCCAGAGTGCTAACCATTACACCATGGAACCGGATGCCTGTAGCGCTCTTAAATTCAGTGGTATCATGTAATTAAGCCCATAAGATGCGATGTCATTACACGTATGGTCCTCAGGAAGTGTTTGCGTGGCTAATGAAGCAACCAAGTAGGCTGGAAGTGGAAGGAGCACCTTCGAATGTAGCGAGAATTCTTGCCAGTATTCGTACATGAAGTGATGTCGAAGGATCAGGTAATCAAAATCGCGAAACAGCCACTTTCGTATGGCGGATGCTTTGTGCTGGAAGCAGCCTAGCTATGAAAACAGCTATGGACACAGAGTACTGTCGAAAACTGCGTGCTGACACAGAACGCTACGTAGTGGGCGGATTGTTCGTGACACGATAACATTTGCACTACACACGGTCGAAATACTGTCACACAACTCAAGCAGCTCTTTCAGCATTCACATACACTGGTGTTCAGCACAGCGCATGTCGTAGGTGTCAGATTAAGAAACCTCTTTGAGAATATGGTCCAGCTAGGATGCTGCAACTAGCAAGTGCGGCAAGATCTCAGTAGGTGGCGGGGTGCAGACTTGCTTACTTGTGCGGCCTGTTGGTCTAGGGGTATGATTCCTGCTTTGGGTGCAGGAGGTCCCGGGTTCAAATCCCGGACAGGCCCTACTTTTCACTTTCGCGACAACCCAGCACTACGATAAACTTGCGAGTCTCTGAAAGTAAGCCATGCAGCAGGACAAACTGCATGTCGGGCCACCGGCCCATGAGACTCTCAGGTGCGCTTTATGGAAGGCAATCTACGTGGCAGGATTAAGCCGTCTCCGCTTACTTATATCTATACGTAAAGACTGGCACGTACAACGATTCTATTCGTTCCCCAGGAACTAGTACATCGCATGCAAGTTTGGTAAATGCATGCGCATGCAGCACCCAAAACGGTGAGATGTCTTTCCTGCGGGGAGGAACAGCTGAGGTCGTCTTCTCGCAGTTGAGCCCCTTACGTCCCGTTATTAATCCTAGTAGCAAAAGCATAAGCATTTGGAGCGCTCCCCATTCACGTGTGGACTGCTATTAACATTTTGCATTTCATGATCCTAGTTAAATTTCTGCATATACAATTCCAACCACCGGCTCGTACACATTTCTAGAAACGATCGCAAAACACAGCGTCAGGTTCCACCGAGACTCGAACTCGGATCGCTGGATTCAAAGTCCAGAGTGCTAACCATTACACCATGGAACCGGATGCCTGTAGCGCTCTTAAATTCAGTGGTATCATGTAATTAAGCCCATAAGATGCGATGTCATTACACGTATGGTCCTCAGGAAGTGTTTGCGTGGCTAATGAAGCAACCAAGTAGGCTGGAAGTGGAAGGAGCACCTTCGAATGTAGCGAGAATTCTTGCCAGTATTCGTACATGAAGTGATGTCGAAGGATCAGGTAATCAAAATCGCGAAACAGCCACTTTCGTATGGCGGATGCTTTGTGCTGGAAGCAGCCTAGCTATGAAAACAGCTATGGACACAGAGTACTGTCGAAAACTGCGTGCTGACACAGAACGCTACGTAGTGGGCGGATTGTTCGTGACACGATAACATTTGCACTACACACGGTCGAAATACTGTCACACAACTCAAGCAGCTCTTTCAGCATTCACATACACTGGTGTTCAGCACAGCGCATGTCGTAGGTGTCAGATTAAGAAACCTCTTTGAGAATATGGTCCAGCTAGGATGCTGCAACTAGCAAGTGCGGCAAGATCTCAGTAGGTGGCGGGGTGCAGACTTGCTTACTTGTGCGGCCTGTTGGTCTAGGGGTATGATTCCTGCTTTGGGTGCAGGAGGTCCCGGGTTCAAATCCCAGACAGGCCCTACTTTTCACTTTCGCGACAACCCAGCACTACGATAAACTTGCGAGTCTCTGAAAGTAAGCCATGCAGCAGGACAAACTGCATGTCGGGCCACCGGCCCATGAGACTCTCAGGTGCGCTTTATGGAAGGCAATCTACGTGGCAGGATTAAGCCGTCTCCGCTTACTTATATCTATACGTAAAGACTGGCACGTACAACGATTCTATTCGTTCCCCAGGAACTAGTACATCGCATGCAAGTTTGGTAAATGCATGCGCATGCAGCACCCAAAACGGTGAGATGTCTTTCCTGCGGGGAGGAACAGCTGAGGTCGTCTTCTCGCAGTTGAACCCCTTACGTCCCGTTATTAATCCTAGTAGCAAAAGCATAAGCATTTGGAGCGCTCCCCATTCACGTGTGGACTGCTATTAACATTTTGCATTTCATGATCCTAGTTAAATTTCTGCATATACAATTCCAACCACCGGCTCGTACACATTTCTAGAAACGATCGCAAAACACAGCGTCAGGTTCCACCGAGACTCGAACTCGGATCGCTGGATTCAAAGTCCAGAGTGCTAACCATTACACCATGGAACCGGATGCCTGTAGCGCTCTTAAATTCAGTGGTATTATGTAATTAAGCCCATAAGATGCGATGTCATTACACGTATGGTCCTCAGGAAGTGTTTGCGTGGCTAATGAAGCAACCAAGTAGGCTGGAAGTGGAAGGAGCACCTTCGAATGTAGCGAGAATTCTTGCCAGTATTCGTACATGAAGTGATGTCGAAGGATCAGGTAATCAAAATCGCGAAACAGCCACTTTCGTATGGCGGATGCTTTGTGCTGGAAGCAGCCTAGCTATGAAAACAGCTATGGACACAGAGTACTGTCGAAAACTGCGTGCTGACACAGAACGCTACGTAGTGGGCGGATTGTTCGTGACACGATAACATTTGCACTACACACGGTCGAAATACTGTCACACAACTCAAGCAGCTCTTTCAGCATTCACATACACTGGTGTTCAGCACAGCGCATGTCGTAGGTGTCAGATTAAGAAACCTCTTTGAGAATATGGTCCAGCTAGGATGCTGCAACTAGCAAGTGCGGCAAGATCTCAGTAGGTGGCGGGGTGCAGACTTGCTTACTTGTGCGGCCTGTTGGTCTAGGGGTATGATTCCTGCTTTGGGTGCAGGAGGTCCCGGGTTCAAATCATGGACAGGCCCTACTTTTCACTTCGCGACAACCCAGCACTACGATAAACTTGCGAGTCTCTGAAAGTAAGCCATGCAGCAGGACAAACTGCATGTCGGGCCACCGGCCCATGAGACTCTCAGGTGCGCTTTATGGAAGGCAATCTACGTGGCAGGATTAAGCCGTCTCCGCTTACTTATATCTACACGTAAAGACTGGCACGTACAACGATTCTATTCGTTCCCCAGGAACTAGTACATCGCATGCAAGTTTGGTAAATGCATGCGCATGCAGCACCCAAAACGGTGAGATGTCTTTCCTGCGGGGAGGAACAGCTGAGGTCGTCTTCTCGCAGTTGAGCCCCTTACGTCCCGTTATTAATTCTAGTAGCAAAAGCATAAGCATTTGGAGCGCTCCCCATTCACGTGTGGACTGCTATTAACATTTTGCATTTCATGATCCTAGTTAAATTTCTGCATATACAATTCCAACCACCGGCTCGTACACATTTCTAGAAACGATCGCAAAACACAGCGTCAGGTTCCACCGAGACTCGAACTCGGATCGCTGGATTCAAAGTCCAGAGTGCTAACCATTACACCATGGAACCGGATGCCTGTAGCGCTCTTAAATTCAGTGGTATCATGTAATTAAGCCCATAAGATGCGATGTCATTACACGTATGGTCCTCAGGAAGTGTTTGCGTGGCTAATGAAGCAACCAAGTAGGCTGGAAGTGGAAGGAGCACCTTCGAATGTAGCGAGAATTCTTGCCAGTATTCGTACATGAAGTGATGTCGAAGGATCAGGTAATCAAAATCGCGAAACAGCCACTTTCGTATGGCGGATGCTTTGTGCTGGAAGCAGCCTAGCTATGAAAACAGCTATGGACACAGAGTACTGTCGAAAACTGCGTGCTGACACAGAACGCTACGTAGTGGGCGGATTGTTCGTGACACGATAACATTTGCACTACACACGGTCGAAATACTGTCACACAACTCAAGCAGCTCTTTCAGCATTCACATACACTGGTGTTCAGCACAGCGCATGTCGTAGGTGTCAGATTAAGAAACCTCTTTGAGAATATGGTCCAGCTAGGATGCTGCAACTAGCAAGTGCGGCAAGATCTCAGTAGGTGGCGGGGTGCAGACTTGCTTACTTGTGCGGCCTGTTGGTCTAGGGGTATGATTCCTGCTTTGGGTGCAGGAGGTCCCGGGTTCAAATCCCGGACAGGCCCTACTTTTCACTTTCGCGACAACCCAGCACTACGATAAACTTGCGAGTCTCTGAAAGTAAGCCATGCAGCAGGACAAACTGCATGTCGGGCCACCGGCCCATGAGACTCTCAGGTGCGCTTTATGGAAGGCAATCTACGTGGCAGGATTAAGCCGTCTCCGCTTACTTATATCTATACGTAAAGACTGGCACGTACAACGATTCTATTCGTTCCCCAGGAACTAGTACATCGCATGCAAGTTTGGTAAATGCATGCGCATGCAGCACCCAAAACGGTGAGATGTCTTTCCTGCGGGGAGGAACAGCTGAGGTCGTCTTCTCGCAGTTGAGCCCCTTACGTCCCGTTATTAATCCTAGTAGCAAAAGCATAAGCATTTGGAGCGCTCCCCATTCACGTGTGGACTGCTATTAACATTTTGCATTTCATGATCCTAGTTAAATTTCTGCATATACAATTCCAACCACCGGCTCGTACACATTTCTAGAAACGATCGCAAAACACAGCGTCAGGTTCCACCGAGACTCGAACTCGGATCGCTGGATTCAAAGTCCAGAGTGCTAACCATTACACCATGGAACCGGATGCCTGTAGCGCTCTTAAATTCAGTGGTATCATGTAATTAAGCCCATAAGATGCGATGTCATTACACGTATGGTCCTCAGGAAGTGTTTGCGTGGCTAATGAAGCAACCAAGTAGGCTGGAAGTGGAAGGAGCACCTTCGAATGTAGCGAGAATTCTTGCCAGTATTCGTACATGAAGTGATGTCGAAGGATCAGGTAATCAAAATCGCGAAACAGCCACTTTCGTATGGCGGATGCTTTGTGCTGGAAGCAGCCTAGCTATGAAAACAGCTATGGACACAGAGTACTGTCGAAAACTGCGTGCTGACACAGAACGCTACGTAGTGGGCGGATTGTTCGTGACACGATAACATTTGCACTACACACGGTCGAAATACTGTCACACAACTCAAGCAGCTCTTTCAGCATTCACATACACTGGTGTTCAGCACAGCGCATGTCGTAGGTGTCAGATTAAGAAACCTCTTTGAGAATATGGTCCAGCTAGGATGCTGCAACTAGCAAGTGCGGCAAGATCTCAGTAGGTGGCGGGGTGCAGACTTGCTTACTTGTGCGGCCTGTTGGTCTAGGGGTATGATTCCTGCTTTGGGTGCAGGAGGTCCCGGGTTCAAATCCCAGACAGGCCCTACTTTTCACTTTCGCGACAACCCAGCACTACGATAAACTTGCGAGTCTCTGAAAGTAAGCCATGCAGCAGGACAAACTGCATGTCGGGCCACCGGCCCATGAGACTCTCAGGTGCGCTTTATGGAAGGCAATCTACGTGGCAGGATTAAGCCGTCTCCGCTTACTTATATCTATACGTAAAGACTGGCACGTACAACGATTCTATTCGTTCCCCAGGAACTAGTACATCGCATGCAAGTTTGGTAAATGCATGCGCATGCAGCACCCAAAACGGTGAGATGTCTTTCCTGCGGGGAGGAACAGCTGAGGTCGTCTTCTCGCAGTTGAACCCCTTACGTCCCGTTATTAATCCTAGTAGCAAAAGCATAAGCATTTGGAGCGCTCCCCATTCACGTGTGGACTGCTATTAACATTTTGCATTTCATGATCCTAGTTAAATTTCTGCATATACAATTCCAACCACCGGCTCGTACACATTTCTAGAAACGATCGCAAAACACAGCGTCAGGTTCCACCGAGACTCGAACTCGGATCGCTGGATTCAAAGTCCAGAGTGCTAACCATTACACCATGGAACCGGATGCCTGTAGCGCTCTTAAATTCAGTGGTATTATGTAATTAAGCCCATAAGATGCGATGTCATTACACGTATGGTCCTCAGGAAGTGTTTGCGTGGCTAATGAAGCAACCAAGTAGGCTGGAAGTGGAAGGAGCACCTTCGAATGTAGCGAGAATTCTTGCCAGTATTCGTACATGAAGTGATGTCGAAGGATCAGGTAATCAAAATCGCGAAACAGCCACTTTCGTATGGCGGATGCTTTGTGCTGGAAGCAGCCTAGCTATGAAAACAGCTATGGACACAGAGTACTGTCGAAAACTGCGTGCTGACACAGAACGCTACGTAGTGGGCGGATTGTTCGTGACACGATAACATTTGCACTACACACGGTCGAAATACTGTCACACAACTCAAGCAGCTCTTTCAGCATTCACATACACTGGTGTTCAGCGCAGCGCATGTCGTAGGTGTCAGATTAAGAAACCTCTTTGAGAATATGGTCCAGCTAGGATGCTGCAACTAGCAAGTGCGGCAAGATCTCAGTAGGTGGCGGGGTGCAGACTTGCTTACTTGTGCGGCCTGTTGGTCTAGGGGTATGATTGCTGCTTTGGGTGCAGGAGGTCCCGGGTTCAAATCCCGGACAGGCCCTACTTTTCACTTTCGCGACAACCCAGCACTACGATAAACTTGCGAGTCTCTGAAAGTAAGCCATGCAGCAGGACAAACTGCATGTCGGGCCACCGGCCCATGAGACTCTCAGGTGCGCTTTATGGAAGGCAATCTACGTGGCAGGATTAAGCCGTCTCCGCTTACTTATATCTATACGTAAAGACTGGCACGTACAACGATTCTATTCGTTCCCCAGGAACTAGTACATCGCATGCAAGTTTGGTAAATGCATGCGCATGCAGCACCCAAAACGGTGAGATGTCTTTCCTGCGGGGAGGAACAGCTGAGGTCGTCTTCTCGCAGTTGAACCCCTTACGTCCCGTTATTAATCCTAGTAGCAAAAGCATAAGCATTTGGAGCGCTCCCCATTCACGTGTGGACTGCTATTAACATTTTGCATTTCATGATCCTAGTTAAATTTCTGCATATACAATTCCAACCACCGGCTCGTACACATTTCTAGAAACGATCGCAAAACACAGCGTCAGGTTCCACCGAGACTCGAACTCGGATCGCTGGATTCAAAGTCCAGAGTGCTAACCATTACACCATGGAACCGGATGCCTGTAGCGCTCTTAAATTCAGTGGTATCATGTAATTAAGCCCATAAGATGCGATGTCATTACACGTATGGTCCTCAGGAAGTGTTTGCGTGGCTAATGAAGCAACCAAGTAGGCTGGAAGTGGAAGGAGCACCTTCGAATGTAGCGAGAATTCTTGCCAGTATTCGTACATGAAGTGATGTCGAAGGATCAGGTAATCAAAATCGCGAAACAGCCACTTTCGTATGGCGGATGCTTTGTGCTGGAAGCAGCCTAGCTATGAAAACAGCTATGGACACAGAGTACTGTCGAAAACTGCGTGCTGACACAGAACGCTACGTAGTGGGCGGATTGTTCGTGACACGATAACATTTGCACTACACACGGTCGAAATACTGTCACACAACTCAAGCAGCTCTTTCAGCATTCACATACACTGGTGTTCAGCACAGCGCATGTCGTAGGTGTCAGATTAAGAAACCTCTTTGAGAATATGGTCCAGCTAGGATGCTGCAACTAGCAAGTGCGGCAAGATCTCAGTAGGTGGCGGGGTGCAGACTTGCTTACTTGTGCGGCCTGTTGGTCTAGGGGTATGATTCCTGCTTTGGGTGCAGGAGGTCCCGGGTTCAAATCCCGGACAGGCCCTACTTTTCACTTTCGCGACAACCCAGCACTACGATAAACTTGCGAGTCTCTGAAAGTAAGCCATGCAGCAGGACAAACTGCATGTCGGGCCACCGGCCCATGAGACTCTCAGGTGCGCTTTATGGAAGGCAATCTACGTGGCAGGATTAAGCCGTCTCCGCTTACTTATATCTATACGTAAAGACTGGCACGTACAACGATTCTATTCGTTCCCCAGGAACTAGTACATCGCATGCAAGTTTGGTAAATGCATGCGCATGCAGCACCCAAAACGGTGAGATGTCTTTCCTGCGGGGAGGAACAGCTGAGGTCGTCTTCTCGCAGTTGAGCCCCTTACGTCCCGTTATTAATCCTAGTAGCAAAAGCATAAGCATTTGGAGCGCTCCCCATTCACGTGTGGACTGCTATTAACATTTTGCATTTCATGATCCTAGTTAAATTTCTGCATATACAATTCCAACCACCGGCTCGTACACATTTCTAGAAACGATCGCAAAACACAGCGTCAGGTTCCACCGAGACTCGAACTCGGATCGCTGGATTCAAAGTCCAGAGTGCTAACCATTACACCATGGAACCGGATGCCTGTAGCGCTCTTAAATTCAGTGGTATCATGTAATTAAGCCCATAAGATGCGATGTCATTACACGTATGGTCCTCAGGAAGTGTTTGCGTGGCTAATGAAGCAACCAAGTAGGCTGGAAGTGGAAGGAGCACCTTCGAATGTAGCGAGAATTCTTGCCAGTATTCGTACATGAAGTGATGTCGAAGGATCAGGTAATCAAAATCGCGAAACAGCCACTTTCGTATGGCGGATGCTTTGTGCTGGAAGCAGCCTAGCTATGAAAACAGCTATGGACACAGAGTACTGTCGAAAACTGCGTGCTGACACAGAACGCTACGTAGTGGGCGGATTGTTCGTGACACGATAACATTTGCACTACACACGGTCGAAATACTGTCACACAACTCAAGCAGCTCTTTCAGCATTCACATACACTGGTGTTCAGCACAGCGCATGTCGTAGGTGTCAGATTAAGAAACCTCTTTGAGAATATGGTCCAGCTAGGATGCTGCAACTAGCAAGTGCGGCAAGATCTCAGTAGGTGGCGGGGTGCAGACTTGCTTACTTGTGCGGCCTGTTGGTCTAGGGGTATGATTCCTGCTTTGGGTGCAGGAGGTCCCGGGTTCAAATCCCGGACAGGCCCTACTTTTCACTTTCGCGACAACCCAGCACTACGATAAACTTGCGAGTCTCTGAAAGTAAGCCATGCAGCAGGACAAACTGCATGTCGGGCCACCGGCCCATGAGACTCTCAGGTGCGCTTTATGGAAGGCAATCTACGTGGCAGGATTAAGCCGTCTCCGCTTACTTATATCTATACGTAAAGACTGGCACGTACAACGATTCTATTCGTTCCCCAGGAACTAGTACATCGCATGCAAGTTTGGTAAATGCATGCGCATGCAGCACCCAAAACGGTGAGATGTCTTTCCTGCGGGGAGGAACAGCTGAGGTCGTCTTCTCGCAGTTGAGCCCCTTACGTCCCGTTATTAATCCTAGTAGCAAAAGCATAAGCATTTGGAGCGCTCCCCATTCACGTGTGGACTGCTATTAACATTTTGCATTTCATGATCCTAGTTAAATTTCTGCATATACAATTCCAACCACCGGCTCGTACACATTTCTAGAAACGATCGCAAAACACAGCGTCAGGTTCCACCGAGACTCGAACTCGGATCGCTGGATTCAAAGTCCAGAGTGCTAACCATTACACCATGGAACCGGATGCCTGTAGCGCTCTTAAATTCAGTGGTATCATGTAATTAAGCCCATAAGATGCGATGTCATTACACGTATGGTCCTCAGGAAGTGTTTGCGTGGCTAATGAAGCAACCAAGTAGGCTGGAAGTGGAAGGAGCACCTTCGAATGTAGCGAGAATTCTTGCCAGTATTCGTACATGAAGTGATGTCGAAGGATCAGGTAATCAAAATCGCTAAACAGCCACTTTCGTATGGCGGATGCTTTGTGCTGGAAGCAGCCTAGCTATGAAAACAGCTATGGACACAGAGTACTGTCGAAAACTGCGTGCTGACACAGAACGCTACGTAGTGGGCGGATTGTTCGTGACACGATAACATTTGCACTACACACGGTCGAAATACTGTCACACAACTCAAGCAGCTCTTTCAGCATTCACATACACTGGTGTTCAGCACAGCGCATGTCGTAGGTGTCAGATTAAGAAACCTCTTTGAGAATATGGTCCAGCTAGGATGCTGCAACTAGCAAGTGCGGCAAGATCTCAGTAGGTGGCGGGGTGCAGACTTGCTTACTTGTGCGGCCTGTTGGTCTAGGGGTATGATTCCTGCTTTGGGTGCAGGAGGTCCCGGGTTCAAATCCCGGACAGGCCCTACTTTTCACTTTCGCGACAACCCAGCACTACGATAAACTTGCGAGTCTCTGAAAGTAAGCCATGCAGCAGGACAAACTGCATGTCGGGCCACCGGCCCATGAGACTCTCAGGTGCGCTTTATGGAAGGCAATCTACGTGGCAGGATTAAGCCGTCTCCGCTTACTTATATCTATACGTAAAGACTGGCACGTACAACGATTCTATTCGTTCCCCAGGAACTAGTACATCGCATGCAAGTTTGGTAAATGCATGCGCATGCAGCACCCAAAACGGTGAGATGTCTTTCCTGCGGGGAGGAACAGCTGAGGTCGTCTTCTCGCAGTTGAGCCCCTTACGTCCCGTTATTAATCCTAGTAGCAAAAGCATAAGCATTTGGAGCGCTCCCCATTCACGTGTGGACTGCTATTAACATTTTGCATTTCATGATCCTAGTTAAATTTCTGCATATACAATTCCAACCACCGGCTCGTACACATTTCTAGAAACGATCGCAAAACACAGCGTCAGGTTCCACCGAGACTCGAACTCGGATCGCTGGATTCAAAGTCCAGAGTGCTAACCATTACACCATGGAACCGGATGCCTGTAGCGCTCTTAAATTCAGTGGTATCATGTAATTAAGCCCATAAGATGCGATGTCATTACACGTATGGTCCTCAGGAAGTGTTTGCGTGGCTAATGAAGCAACCAAGTAGGCTGGAAGTGGAAGGAGCACCTTCGAATGTAGCGAGAATTCTTGCCAGTATTCGTACATGAAGTGATGTCGAAGGATCAGGTAATCAAAATCGCGAAACAGCCACTTTCGTATGGCGGATGCTTTGTGCTGGAAGCAGCCTAGCTATGAAAACAGCTATGGACACAGAGTACTGTCGAAAACTGCGTGCTGACACAGAACGCTACGTAGTGGGCGGATTGTTCGTGACACGATAACATTTGCACTACACACGGTCGAAATACTGTCACACAACTCAAGCAGCTCTTTCAGCATTCACATACACTGGTGTTCAGCACAGCGCATGTCGTAGGTGTCAGATTAAGAAACCTCTTTGAGAATATGGTCCAGCTAGGATGCTGCAACTAGCAAGTGCGGCAAGATCTCAGTAGGTGGCGGGGTGCAGACTTGCTTACTTGTGCGGCCTGTTGGTCTAGGGGTATGATTGCTGCTTTGGGTGCAGGAGGTCCCGGGTTCAAATCCCGGACAGGCCCTACTTTTCACTTTCGCGACAACCCAGCACTACGATAAACTTGCGAGTCTCTGAAAGTAAGCCATGCAGCAGGACAAACTGCATGTCGGGCCACCGGCCCATGAGACTCTCAGGTGCGCTTTATGGAAGGCAATCTACGTGGCAGGATTAAGCCGTCTCCGCTTACTTATATCTATACGTAAAGACTGGCACGTACAACGATTCTATTCGTTCCCCAGGAACTAGTACATCGCATGCAAGTTTGGTAAATGCATGCGCATGCAGCACCCAAAACGGTGAGATGTCTTTCCTGCGGGGAGGAACAGCTGAGGTCGTCTTCTCGCAGTTGAACCCCTTACGTCCCGTTATTAATCCTAGTAGCAAAAGCATAAGCATTTGGAGCGCTCCCCATTCACGTGTGGACTGCTATTAACATTTTGCATTTCATGATCCTAGTTAAATTTCTGCATATACAATTCCAACCACCGGCTCGTACACATTTCTAGAAACGATCGCAAAACACAGCGTCAGGTTCCACCGAGACTCGAACTCGGATCGCTGGATTCAAAGTCCAGAGTGCTAACCATTACACCATGGAACCGGATGCCTGTAGCGCTCTTAAATTCAGTGGTATTATGTAATTAAGCCCATAAGATGCGATGTCATTACACGTATGGTCCTCAGGAAGTGTTTGCGTGGCTAATGAAGCAACCAAGTAGGCTGGAAGTGGAAGGAGCACCTTCGAATGTAGCGAGAATTCTTGCCAGTATTCGTACATGAAGTGATGTCGAAGGATCAGGTAATCAAAATCGCGAAACAGCCACTTTCGTATGGCGGATGCTTTGTGCTGGAAGCAGCCTAGCTATGAAAACAGCTATGGACACAGAGTACTGTCGAAAACTGCGTGCTGACACAGAACGCTACGTAGTGGGCGGATTGTTCGTGACACGATAACATTTGCACTACACACGGTCGAAATACTGTCACACAACTCAAGCAGCTCTTTCAGCATTCACATACACTGGTGTTCAGCACAGCGCATGTCGTAGGTGTCAGATTAAGAAACCTCTTTGAGAATATGGTCCAGCTAGGATGCTGCAACTAGCAAGTGCGGCAAGATCTCAGTAGGTGGCGGGGTGCAGACTTGCTTACTTGTGCGGCCTGTTGGTCTAGGGGTATGATTCCTGCTTTGGGTGCAGGAGGTCCCGGGTTCAAATCCCGGACAGGCCCTACTTTTCACTTTCGCGACAACCCAGCACTACGATAAACTTGCGAGTCTCTGAAAGTAAGCCATGCAGCAGGACAAACTGCATGTCGGGCCACCGGCCCATGAGACTCTCAGGTGCGCTTTATGGAAGGCAATCTACGTGGCAGGATTAAGCCGTCTCCGCTTACTTATATCTATACGTAAAGACTGGCACGTACAACGATTCTATTCGTTCCCCAGGAACTAGTACATCGCATGCAAGTTTGGTAAATGCATGCGCATGCAGCACCCAAAACGGTGAGATGTCTTTCCTGCGGGGAGGAACAGCTGAGGTCGTCTTCTCGCAGTTGAACCCCTTACGTCCCGTTATTAATCCTAGTAGCAAAAGCATAAGCATTTGGAGCGCTCCCCATTCACGTGTGGACTGCTATTAACATTTTGCATTTCATGATCCTAGTTAAATTTCTGCATATACAATTCCAACCACCGGCTCGTACACATTTCTAGAAACGATCGCAAAACACAGCGTCAGGTTCCACCGAGACTCGAACTCGGATCGCTGGATTCAAAGTCCAGAGTGCTAACCATTACACCATGGAACCGGATGCCTGTAGCGCTCTTAAATTCAGTGGTATCATGTAATTAAGCCCATAAGATGCGATGTCATTACACGTATGGTCCTCAGGAAGTGTTTGCGTGGCTAATGAAGCAACCAAGTAGGCTGGAAGTGGAAGGAGCACCTTCGAATGTAGCGAGAATTCTTGCCAGTATTCGTACATGAAGTGATGTCGAAGGATCAGGTAATCAAAATCGCGAAACAGCCACTTTCGTATGGCGGATGCTTTGTGCTGGAAGCAGCCTAGCTATGAAAACAGCTATGGACACAGAGTACTGTCGAAAACTGCGTGCTGACACAGAACGCTACGTAGTGGGCGGATTGTTCGTGACACGATAACATTTGCACTACACACGGTCGAAATACTGTCACACAACTCAAGCAGCTCTTTCAGCATTCACATACACTGGTGTTCAGCACAGCGCATGTCGTAGGTGTCAGATTAAGAAACCTCTTTGAGAATATGGTCCAGCTAGGATGCTGCAACTAGCAAGTGCGGCAAGATCTCAGTAGGTGGCGGGGTGCAGACTTGCTTACTTGTGCGGCCTGTTGGTCTAGGGGTATGATTCCTGCTTTGGGTGCAGGAGGTCCCGGGTTCAAATCCCGGACAGGCCCTACTTTTCACTTTCGCGACAACCCAGCACTACGATAAACTTGCGAGTCTCTGAAAGTAAGCCATGCAGCAGGACAAACTGCATGTCGGGCCACCGGCCCATGAGACTCTCAGGTGCGCTTTATGGAAGGCAATCTACGTGGCAGGATTAAGCCGTCTCCGCTTACTTATATCTATACGTAAAGACTGGCACGTACAACGATTCTATTCGTTCCCCAGGAACTAGTACATCGCATGCAAGTTTGGTAAATGCATGCGCATGCAGCACCCAAAACGGTGAGATGTCTTTCCTGCGGGGAGGAACAGCTGAGGTCGTCTTCTCGCAGTTGAACCCCTTACGTCCCGTTATTAATCCTAGTAGCAAAAGCATAAGCATTTGGAGCGCTCCCCATTCACGTGTGGACTGCTATTAACATTTTGCATTTCATGATCCTAGTTAAATTTCTGCATATACAATTCCAACCACCGGCTCGTACACATTTCTAGAAACGATCGCAAAACACAGCGTCAGGTTCCACCGACACTCGAACTCGGATCGCTGGATTCAAAGTCCAGAGTGCTAACCATTACACCATGGAACCGGATGCCTGTAGCGCTCTTAAATTCAGTGGTATTATGTAATTAAGCCCATAAGATGCGATGTCATTACACGTATGGTCCTCAGGAAGTGTTTGCGTGGCTAATGAAGCAACCAAGTAGGCTGGAAGTGGAAGGAGCACCTTCGAATGTAGGGAGAATTCTTGCCAGTATTCGTACATGAAGTGATGTCGAAGGATCAGGTAATCAAAATCGCGAAACAGCCACTTTCGTATGGCGGATGCTTTGTGCTGGAAGCAGCCTAGCTATGAAAACAGCTATGGACACAGAGTACTGTCGAAAACTGCGTGCTGACACAGAACGCTACGTAGTGGGCGGATTGTTCGTGACACGATAACATTTGCACTACACACGGTCGAAATACTGTCACACAACTCAAGCAGCTCTTTCAGCATTCACATACACTGGTGTTCAGCACAGCGCATGTCGTAGGTGTCAGATTAAGAAACCTCTTTGAGAATATGGTCCAGCTAGGATGCTGCAACTAGCAAGTGCGGCAAGATCTCAGTAGGTGGCGGGGTGCAGACTTGCTTACTTGTGCGGCCTGTTGGTCTAGGGGTATGATTCCTGCTTTGGGTGCAGGAGGTCCCGGGTTCAAATCCCGGACAGGCCCTACTTTTCACTTTCGCGACAACCCAGCACTACGATAAACTTGCGAGTCTCTGAAAGTAAGCCATGCAGCAGGACAAACTGCATGTCGGGCCACCGGCCCATGAGACTCTCAGGTGCGCTTTATGGAAGGCAATCTACGTGGCAGGATTAAGCCGTCTCCGCTTACTTATATCTATACGTAAAGACTGGCACGTACAACGATTCTATTCGTTCCCCAGGAACTAGTACATCGCATGCAAGTTTGGTAAATGCATGCGCATGCAGCACCCAAAACGGTGAGATGTCTTTCCTGCGGGGAGGAACAGCTGAGGTCGTCTTCTCGCAGTTGAACCCCTTACGTCCCGTTATTAATCCTAGTAGCAAAAGCATAAGCATTTGGAGCGCTCCCCATTCACGTGTGGACTGCTATTAACATTTTGCATTTCATGATCCTAGTTAAATTTCTGCATATACAATTCCAACCACCGGCTCGTACACATTTCTAGAAACGATCGCAAAACACAGCGTCAGGTTCCACCGACACTCGAACTCGGATCGCTGGATTCAAAGTCCAGAGTGCTAACCATTACACCATGGAACCGGATGCCTGTAGCGCTCTTAAATTCAGTGGTATTATGTAATTAAGCCCATAAGATGCGATGTCATTACACGTATGGTCCTCAGGAAGTGTTTGCGTGGCTAATGAAGCAACCAAGTAGGCTGGAAGTGGAAGGAGCACCTTCGAATGTAGCGAGAATTCTTGCCAGTATTCGTACATGAAGTGATGTCGAAGGATCAGGTAATCAAAATCGCGAAACAGCCACTTTCGTATGGCGGATGCTTTGTGCTGGAAGCAGCCTAGCTATGAAAACAGCTATGGACACAGAGTACTGTCGAAAACTGCGTGCTGACACAGAACGCTACGTAGTGGGCGGATTGTTCGTGACACGATAACATTTGCACTACACACGGTCGAAATACTGTCACACAACTCAAGCAGCTCTTTCAGCATTCACATACACTGGTGTTCAGCACAGCGCATGTCGTAGGTGTCAGATTAAGAAACCTCTTTGAGAATATGGTCCAGCTAGGATGCTGCAACTAGCAAGTGCGGCAAGATCTCAGTAGGTGGCGGGGTGCAGACTTGCTTACTTGTGCGGCCTGTTGGTCTAGGGGTATGATTCCTGCTTTGGGTGCAGGAGGTCCCGGGTTCAAATCCCGGACAGGCCCTACTTTTCACTTTCGCGACAACCCAGCACTACGATAAACTTGCGAGTCTCTGAAAGTAAGCCATGCAGCAGGACAAACTGCATGTCGGGCCACCGGCCCATGAGACTCTCAGGTGCGCTTTATGGAAGGCAATCTACGTGGCAGGATTAAGCCGTCTCCGCTTACTTATATCTATACGTAAAGACTGGCACGTACAACGATTCTATTCGTTCCCCAGGAACTAGTACATCGCATGCAAGTTTGGTAAATGCATGCGCATGCAGCACCCAAAACGGTGAGATGTCTTTCCTGCGGGGAGGAACAGCTGAGGTCGTCTTCTCGCAGTTGAACCCCTTACGTCCCGTTATTAATCCTAGTAGCAAAAGCATAAGCATTTGGAGCGCTCCCCATTCACGTGTGGACTGCTATTAACATTTTGCATTTCATGATCCTAGTTAAATTTCTGCATATACAATTCCAACCACCGGCTCGTACACATTTCTAGAAACGATCGCAAAACACAGCGTCAGGTTCCACCGAGACTCGAACTCGGATCGCTGAATTCAAAGTCCAGAGTGCTAACCATTACACCATGGAACCGGATGCCTGTAGCGCTCTTAAATTCAGTGGTATTATGTAATTAAGCCCATAAGATGCGATGTCATTACACGTATGGTCCTCAGGAAGTGTTTGCGTGGCTAATGAAGCAACCAAGTAGGCTGGAAGTGGAAGGAGCACCTTCGAATGTAGCGAGAATTCTTGCCAGTATTCGTACATGAAGTGATGTCGAAGGATCAGGTAATCAAAATCGCGAAACAGCCACTTTCGTATGGCGGATGCTTTGTGCTGGAAGCAGCCTAGCTATGAAAACAGCTATGGACACAGAGTACTGTCGAAAACTGCGTGCTGACACAGAACGCTACGTAGTGGGCGGATTGTTCGTGACACGATAACATTTGCACTACACACGGTCGAAATACTGTCACACAACTCAAGCAGCTCTTTCAGCATTCACATACACTGGTGTTCAGCACAGCGCATGTCGTAGGTGTCAGATTAAGAAACCTCTTTGAGAATATGGTCCAGCTAGGATGCTGCAACTAGCAAGTGCGGCAAGATCTCAGTAGGTGGCGGGGTGCAGACTTGCTTACTTGTGCGGCCTGTTGGTCTAGGGGTATGATTCCTGCTTTGGGTGCAGGAGGTCCCGGGTTCAAATCCCGGACAGGCCCTACTTTTCACTTTCGCGACAACCCAGCACTACGATAAACTTGCGAGTCTCTGAAAGTAAGCCATGCAGCAGGACAAACTGCATGTCGGGCCACCGGCCCATGAGACTCTCAGGTGCGCTTTATGGAAGGCAATCTACGTGGCAGGATTAAGCCGTCTCCGCTTACTTATATCTATACGTAAAGACTGGCACGTACAACGATTCTATTCGTTCCCCAGGAACTAGTACATCGCATGCAAGTTTGGTGAATGCATGCGCATGCAGCACCCAAAACGATGAGATGTCTTTCCTGCGGGGAGGAACAGCTGAGGTCGTCTTCTCGCAGTTGAACCCCTTACGTCCCGTTATTAATCCTAGTAGCAAAAGCATAAGCATTTGGAGCGCTCCCCATTCACGTGTGGACTGCTATTAACATTTTGCATTTCATGATCCTAGTTAAATTTCTGCATATACAATTCCAACCACCGGCTCGTACACATTTCTAGAAACGATCGCAAAACACAGCGTCAGGTTCCACCGAGACTCGAACTCGGATCGCTGGATTCAAAGTCCAGAGTGCTAACCATTACACCATGGAACCGGATGCCTGTAGCGCTCTTAAATTCAGTGGTATCATGTAATTAAGCCCATAAGATGCGATGTCATTACACGTATGGTCCTCAGGAAGTGTTTGCGTGGCTAATGAAGCAACCAAGTAGGCTGGAAGTGGAAGGAGCACCTTCGAATGTAGCGAGAATTCTTGCCAGTATTCGTACATGAAGTGATGTCGAAGGATCAGGTAATCAAAATCGCGAAACAGCCACTTTCGTATGGCGGATGCTTTGTGCTGGAAGCAGCCTAGCTATGAAAACAGCTATGGACACAGAGTACTGTCGAAAACTGCGTGCTGACACAGAACGCTACGTAGTGGGCGGATTGTTCGTGACACGATAACATTTGCACTACACACGGTCGAAATACTGTCACACAACTCAAGCAGCTCTTTCAGCATTCACATACACTGGTGTTCAGCACAGCGCATGTCGTAGGTGTCAGATTAAGAAACCTCTTTGAGAATATGGTCCAGCTAGGATGCTGCAACTAGCAAGTGCGGCAAGATCTCAGTAGGTGGCGGGGTGCAGACTTGCTTACTTGTGCGGCCTGTTGGTCTAGGGGTATGATTCCTGCTTTGGGTGCAGGAGGTCCCGGGTTCAAATCCCGGACAGGCCCTACTTTTCACTTTCGCGACAACCCAGCACTACGATAAACTTGCGAGTCTCTGAAAGTAAGCCATGCAGCAGGACAAACTGCATGTCGGGCCACCAGCCCATGAGACTCTCAGGTGCGCTTTATGGAAGGCAATCTACGTGGCAGGATTAAGCCGTCTCCGCTTACTTATATCTATACGTAAAGACTGGCACGTACAACGATTCTATTCGTTCCCCAGGAACTAGTACATCGCATGCAAGTTTGGTAAATGCATGCGCATGCAGCACCCAAAACGGTGAGATGTCTTTCCTGCGGGGAGGAACAGCTGAGGTCGTCTTCTCGCAGTTGAACCCCTTACGTCCCGTTATTAATCCTAGTAGCAAAAGCATAAGCATTTGGAGCCCTCCCCATTCACGTGTGGACTGCTATTAACATTTTGCATTTCATGATCCTAGTTAAATTTCTGCATATACAATTCCAACCACCGGCTCGTACACATTTCTAGAAACGATCGCAAAACACAGCGTCAGGTTCCACCGAGACTCGAACTCGGATCGCTGGATTCAAAGTCCAGAGTGCTAACCATTACACCATGGAACCGGATGCCTGTAGCGCTCTTAAATTCAGTGGTATCATGTAATTAAGCCCATAAGATGCGATGTCATTACACGTATGGTCCTCAGGAAGTGTTTGCGTGGCTAATGAAGCAACCAAGTAGGCTGGAAGTGGAAGGAGCACCTTCGAATGTAGCGAGAATTCTTGCCAGTATTCGTACATGAAGTGATGTCGAAGGATCAGGTAATCAAAATCGCGAAACAGCCACTTTCGTATGGCGGATGCTTTGTGCTGGAAGCAGCCTAGCTATGAAAACAGCTATGGACACAGAGTACTGTCGAAAACTGCGTGCTGACACAGAACGCTACGTAGTGGGCGGATTGTTCGTGACACGATAACATTTGCACTACACACGGTCGAAATACTGTCACACAACTCAAGCAGCTCTTTCAGCATTCACATACACTGGTGTTCAGCACAGCGCATGTCGTAGGTGTCAGATTAAGAAACCTCTTTGAGAATATGGTCCAGCTAGGATGCTGCAACTAGCAAGTGCGGCAAGATCTCAGTAGGTGGCGGGGTGCAGACTTGCTTACTTGTGCGGCCTGTTGGTCTAGGGGTATGATTCCTGCTTTGGGTGCAGGAGGTCCCGGGTTCAAATCCCGGACAGGCCCTACTTTTCACTTTCGCGACAACCCAGCACTACGATAAACTTGCGAGTCTCTGAAAGTAAGCCATGCAGCAGGACAAACTGCATGTCGGGCCACCGGCCCATGAGACTCTCAGGTGCGCTTTATGGAAGGCAATCTACGTGGCAGGATTAAGCCGTCTCCGCTTACTTATATCTATACGTAAAGACTGGCACGTACAACGATTCTATTCGTTCCCCAGGAACTAGTACATCGCATGCAAGTTTGGTAAATGCATGCGCATGCAGCACCCAAAACGGTGAGATGTCTTTCCTGCGGGGAGGAACAGCTGAGGTCGTCTTCTCGCAGTTGAACCCCTTACGTCCCGTTATTAATCCTAGTAGCAAAAGCATAAGCATTTGGAGCGCTCCCCATTCACGTGTGGACTGCTATTAACATTTTGCATTTCATGATCCTAGTTAAATTTCTGCATATACAATTCCAACCACCGGCTCGTACACATTTCTAGAAACGATCGCAAAACACAGCGTCAGGTTCCACCGAGACTCGAACTCGGATCGCTGGATTCAAAGTCCAGAGTGCTAACCATTACACCATTTTTTTTTTTTTTTTTTTTTTTTTTTTAACAGCATTCTTTTAAGTCCAAAGGGAACACACACAGACACACACACACACACACACACACACACACACACACAGACACACACACACACACACACACTTAAATAAAAAGATGATATAATTGGTTTCTAATGCAAACAGCAAAGGGTGGATTTGTACCTCAATTTTGATATACTGGGAGTGCATAATAAATTCATATTTTTTTTTTTTTTTTCATTGTGTAAAGTTAGAGGTGACAGTGAGATTCAGGCCTGCGGAAGCAAAGTGGGCAGGGGTCGAAGCCCGAGGCCTGGCCACGATGACTCCACCGTCCTGTTTCCGAAAGGCACCTGTACAAGGGCGTAGTATTATCCCCTACTGTCTCGGTTCGTGGTCGCTCGTTTGTTTTTCTTGAGCGCCCTAAAGGTCCACGAAAACTTCAGTCCTGGATGTAGAGAAGAAACATACACCAAGGCGGTAAATCCCGAAACAGTATAAAAGAAAATGGCTCACACAGGTGTCCTTAGCCAACACCCTCTCTTTCAAATGTCAGGCTAAGCATATTTGCAAAATCATCACGGAGGCCTGGCAATCGCAAGCGCTGCCAGTAAGCAGTAAGCATGTACTGCCGAAACGCTAGGTGTCCATCGTCTTCATGACAACTGATGACAAAATGTACGAAATGTCCAATCAACCACATGACTGTATGGAGCTTCGTTCGCGGAAAAAAGGAGGAATCGGGCCGGACGATGATGTCAACAGTATAAGCGGCTTCAGCAGACCTAGTGACAAAAGCAAGTTGTTTCCTGAGCCAACGCCAATTGGCAAGGTGCCCACAGCAGGTGAATCGATGTTCAAGGGTATCCAGGAGACCACACCGAGTACAGGTGTCCGTGTCAGAAAGACCAATACGGTGCAGTCGTACATTGGTGGGAACCAAATTATTTATTACCCTATACCACGTGGACGCCACGGCCATAGAGTGTATCGGCAGACTAACATTCTTCCAGACGTTCCTCCAGGACACAGATGGAGACGCCAGTTCTATTGGATTGGGACCGGCCAGCCCCTCCCAGCGGGCAATCAAGCCCTTGGTCGTTGGCACCGGTCGCCGCAAGAAGACGTCACCGAGGTAACTCACCGCAATGTAAAACTCCCGAATGTGTTTCAGCTTAATATTTAGGCGTCCGACATCGACAGGTGGAGCAAGGCTCGCCGGACGCACAACAGTAAAAAGCCTGGATGTAATTGAAGTCTCTTCTTGCGTAACAATTAGAGTCGTTCGGCGGACGTACAAAGCAGACGCCTTGCGAGTAATGTCAGAGAGGCCCAAGCCTCCGGAGATACGCGGTTTCGTCATAACCTCGTAACGTAACTTGAATAGATGGCCCTTCCATATAAACCTGCTAGACAATTGGCGCAACCTTTTCGCCACCATCAGGGGAAGTGGGAACAGCTGAGCAACATAATAAGCTTTACATAGAACGTAGGTGTCTAAAATTCTGACTTTTTGCAAAATGGTAGCAGAGCGCTGCTCATGGACCATCAGAGCCCCCTGTATCTTCTCGGTGGCAGATTTCCAATTGAGAGCCGCCATTTTTAGAGGACACCGATCAATGATAATCCCCAAGGACGTATGGCGATCGACAAAAGTGGCCCAAGGGACATCAGCATCGCGAAATCCTCGAATATCAAGGAACTTACATTTACCCTGATTGAGACGCGCTCCAGAGACACGACAGTATGCATCAACTGCCCCTTTCAACAACCGGATATCATCACGTTGACGGAGGAGAACAACGACATCATCCGCATATGCCTTAACAGAGAGCTTCCCACCAGAGAGGGACATACCCTGAAGCTTGAGAGCAATAGTCCGAAGCAGCGGTTCCAGGGACAATACGAATAAAGACATAGAGAGCGGACTACCCTGAGGCACTCCGCGGCGGATAGCAATGGGCGGCGTCAGCTGCCCATTGACTGACACCCGAGCTGTTATTCCCCTATACAAATTGCCAAGAACACCACGTGATGAAGCGTTAAAACCTATTGTACCTAAAACATGATCTAAAAACACATGACTGACGTGATCAAAAGCCTTGTAAAAATCAAGGAAGGCAAAGGCACAATGTACGTTTGTAACCGCCGCAACCGAGACAACATCCCGATATTCGGCTACTGGTGTCAGAATAGATCTATCATGAAAACAACATTGATGTGCACCAATCACACCCCGAAGCAGAGAAGACAACCGGCTATTGAGCGCTCTAGCAGCTGTCTTGTAGTCAAAGTTCAGCAATGTGAGCGGACGAAGATTGGCAGCAGATAAACGACCAGAGGACTTCGGAATTAAAACAATTTTCCCTACTTTAAAATCGGCAGGCACATCCACCCCCCTGACAATCTCATTTAAAATCTGCGTAAAAATGCCACCCAAAAGAGGCCAAAAACGGAGATAAAATTCTTTAGGCAGGCCGTCTGGACCCGGCGATTTACTGGACGGAGAGCGAGCAATAAAATCGAAAACATCATCTACCTGGAACTCCCGGAGAAATTCGCCGTTCGCGTCAGGCGCGATCGTCGCAGTTAGATCCCCAAGGACATCATCCGAAAGAGACTCACCAGAATCATCGGCAGAATATAGACTAGTATAATACTGATGAAGAGCACGAACCATTTCCTCCTGGGCAATAAGCTGTCGTCCATCATCCACCGTAAGAGAAGAGATGAAGGAGCGACGACGACGAGTCTGATGCCGTAGCAGGTGGTACAAGGATGTCAGCTCACCTTCAACAAGAGAGTGAGGTTTCGACTTAACTCGCAGACCATCCATCTGTCGTCGTTTAAGGCTCAAGAGCTTGGCTTTAATACGACGAACATCATGGATCCGCAGAGGAGAGGTACCCGCCGCGTCATATAGTTCACGCAGGACAGAGTAGTAATATTCATACGTGTTCTTAAAATCACGCGCCCTTGCAGCACAGTAAAAAATCAAAGTCTGACGAATCTTGGGCTTGGCAAACGTAGTCCACCAAACCAGCAAGGAGGGGTATCGCGGGACAGAGCGAAGACATCGCTCCCACACGCCACTTATAACATCATCCATAGCACTGTCGGCAAGGTGGGAAACATTTAACATCCACTGGGAACGATAAAGTTTTGCAGGTTGGTGACTAAGATTTACAGTTGCAGTAAAAGCACAATGGTCAGAAAAACTAGTAGGAATAACATCGACAGAAAGAATTTTATCACATAAAAAATCAGATAAATAGAATCTGTCGAGTCTACTGCATGAGGACCCGGTAAAAAACGTATATTTCACCAGGGTTGGATATTTGTGTTCCCAAACATCACGCAGATGCATCGTACGAACTAAGTCATGTAAATCACGGCAATAATTAAAATTGGGGGACTGGTCTGCAGGGCGTAAAACACAATTAAAATCGCCTCCGAGCAGGAGACTCCGAGGACTCTGGCGCAAAAGATAAATAAGCTCTTCTTTATAAAAGCGCGATCGAGCCACAGTGTGACCCGAACCAGAGGGGGCATACAAAACAACGAGGCGGAGATCAAAAAGACGACAACCAATCCCACGGCCAGAGTCAAGGAATTCAATGTCAGTAATAGGAATGCCCTCTCGAAAGAAAAGAGCAGTTCCTGTTGAATATTCCGGCGCGACATTAAAAGCAGTTTGAAATCCAGGTAGAGAGAGATCAGAAAACAACACTTCCTGCAAAAACACTACGTCCGCACAGGCGTCGTAAATAAACTGCCGCAAAGAGGCAATGCGAACGTCGGACTCAATACGGTTAACATTTAAGGTAAGAAAGGTGTATGCTTGAACCATAGACAGAAAAGCGAGAAAACAAATCACCTACACCGACGCACCAGCGTCACAGTCCATACCAGGGGTGACGGAGGCATCCGAGGGAGGGGGACTGCTACCCCGTTCCGCGGATCCCTTACGTTTCGGTTTTTTACGAACAGCATTAACGTTCGGCTGAACGCGTAACTTGCGTCGGCTGACGGGCAAGGAAGCTTCAGCCGCCGGTGACGTAGGAGGGTCAAGTTCTGTATCCGACACCACCCGCGCCGGTCCACATGCGGGATCCGGGGTCGCGGCGGAAACATCCGACGAAACGGAATGGTCAACACCTGCACTAGCTTCCGGCAAACATGGACTGCACGGAGGCGAAACGTGAGCAGGAAGGTCCGAGGCCGCAGAGTTGGAAGGAAGCGGAGCAGCTCCGCTGGCAGAGGTATGGGGCAGCGAAGCAGGAAGTTGTCGCGGCTCCACTTGTTGTGACATCGAAGTCGGTTTGGAAGACGGCGCCAACAGGCCCGACCGACGACCCGACTCGAGAGAAGCTGCGTCGGAGGCCGGAGGGGGACCAGCAGCCGCCACCGGAACCGCTACCTCAGGAGGGCAGGGAGCAGCTACAGTACACAGTGGCTCGGAGGATGCCGGTCGCTCGGACTGGGGCATCTCAGGGAGATCCTCATCCGTACTATTTCCATCGTGTGGGCGACGCCTCTTATTATTCAAAAGTGGCACACCCACCTGAGGGACAGACGGAACAACATCAGATTTAGCACGCAAAGGAGGAAATTCTGTGTCAGGGGTGCGCAAAACCTGTGGCGGGGCGCTACTACCACTGGACTGTGCTACACCAAGAGCAGAACCACCTGCAACGAGGTCAGCGACCGTTAACTTGCGACGCTGTTCGAGAGAATTTTTTAAAACAAAAACCCTCCGCGGACAGTCAGTACGCACGTGACCACTTTCATTGCACAAAAAACAGGTGCCAACCTGACCACTATATGTTACATGGACACGATATCCACCGATCTGCAGGTGAGATGGAATATTCTGCTTAATGTGCATTTCGACTGAACGAATACCACTGTAACATTGCAGGCGATGTTGGCTTGACCAGCGTTCAAGGCGAATGCTCTTTACATCACCATACTTTTGTAGACCCTCCTTAAGATAGACATTATCCACCTCCGGTGGAAGGTTGTAAACACGAACATTGGTATACGTGATGGAAGCATTGGAAAGCAGAACGGTACTTACAGAATCATCCCGATGCCGAAAGAGAACTTGATGACCATATTTAGAAAGAATTTTATCAACCTGAAGTGGGTCCATGAACTTAACAAAGAAAACATACAGTTCGGTATCAAAATAAGCAGTGTGCACCTGATCCGAATGAACACCAAAGGTATCTACCAACCAATCATGAATCTCAAGGGAACTAGGTTGCACATTGCGGGTTGACTTGTCGAAAGTAAAACTAACTGTAGCCTGACGAGGAATAACCTGGGACGACATTTTCAAAATAGGCGGTCGAAACCGCTACACACAACACACTGAAATAAGGACAGAAAGTAACACAAGGTACGAAACAACGACGGAGAAACACTCACAGAAGTTGCAACACAACACGTAAACAACGATAGTCCACTATACGTAACGCTACGGCGGAGCGGAAGACTAGGCACGTCCACACTGCACGGCGTCTAAAGCGGAACTCTTCTACGTGGCAGGATTAAGCCGTCTCCGCTTACTTATATCTATACGTAAAGACTGGCACGTACAACGATTCTATTCGTTCCCCAGGAACTAGTACATCGCATGCAAGTTTGGTAAATGCATGCGCATGCAGCACCCAAAACGGTGAGATGTCTTTCCTGCGGGGAGGAACAGCTGAGGTCGTCTTCTCGCAGTTGAACCCCTTACGTCCCGTTATTAATCCTAGTAGCAAAAGCATAAGCATTTGGAGCGCTCCCCATTCACGTGTGGACTGCTATTAACATTTTGCATTTCATGATCCTAGTTAAATTTCTGCATATACAATTCCAACCACCGGCTCGTACACATTTCTAGAAACGATCGCAAAACACAGCGTCAGGTTCCACCGAGACTCGAACTCGGATCGCTGGATTCAAAGTCCAGAGTGCTAACCATTACACCATGGAACCGGATGCCTGTAGCGCTCTTAAATTCAGTGGTATTATGTAATTAAGCCCATAAGATGCGATGTCATTACACGTATGGTCCTCAGGAAGTGTTTGCGTGGCTAATGAAGCAACCAAGTAGGCTGGAAGTGGAAGGAGCACCTTCGAATGTAGCGAGAATTCTTGCCAGTATTCGTACATGAAGTGATGTCGAAGGATCAGGTAATCAAAATCGCGAAACAGCCACTTTCGTATGGCGGATGCTTTGTGCTGGAAGCAGCCTAGCTATGAAAACAGCTATGGACACAGAGTACTGTCGAAAACTGCGTGCTGACACAGAACGCTACGTAGTGGGCGGATTGTTCGTGACACGATAACATTTGCACTACACACGGTCGAAATACTGTCACACAACTCAAGCAGCTCTTTCAGCATTCACATACACTGGTGTTCAGCACAGCGCATGTCGTAGGTGTCAGATTAAGAAACCTCTTTGAGAATATGGTCCAGCTAGGATGCTGCAACTAGCAAGTGCGGCAAGATCTCAGTAGGTGGCGGGGTGCAGACTTGCTTACTTGTGCGGCCTGTTGGTCTAGGGGTATGATTCCTGCTTTGGGTGCAGGAGGTCCCGGGTTCAAATCCCGGACAGGCCCTACTTTTCACTTTCGCGACAACCCAGCACTACGATAAACTTGCGAGTCTCTGAAAGTAAGCCATGCAGCAGGACAAACTGCATGTCGGGCCACCGGCCCATGAGACTCTCAGGTGCGCTTTATGGAAGGCAATCTACGTGGCAGGATTAAGCCGTCTCCGCTTACTTATATCTATACGTAAAGACTGGCACGTACAACGATTCTATTCGTTCCCCAGGAACTAGTACATCGCATGCAAGTTTGGTAAATGCATGCGCATGCAGCACCCAAAACGATGAGATGTCTTTCCTGCGGGGAGGAACAGCTGAGGTCGTCTTCTCGCAGTTGAACCCCTTACGTCCCGTTATTAATCCTAGTAGCAAAAGCATAAGCATTTGGAGCGCTCCCCATTCACGTGTGGACTGCTATTAACATTTTGCATTTCATGATCCTAGTTAAATTTCTGCATATACAATTCCAACCACCGGCTCGTACACATTTCTAGAAACGATCGCAAAACACAGCGTCAGGTTCCACCGAGACTCGAACTCGGATCGCTGGATTCAAAGTCCAGAGTGCTAACCATTACACCATGGAACCGGATGCCTGTAGCGCTCTTAAATTCAGTGGTATCATGTAATTAAGCCCATAAGATGCGATGTCATTACACGTATGGTCCTCAGGAAGTGTTTGCGTGGCTAATGAAGCAACCAAGTAGGCTGGAAGTGGAAGGAGCACCTTCGAATGTAGCGAGAATTCTTGCCAGTATTCGTACATGAAGTGATGTCGAAGGATCAGGTAATCAAAATCGCGAAACAGCCACTTTCGTATGGCGGATGCTTTGTGCTGGAAGCAGCCTAGCTATGAAAACAGCTATGGACACAGAGTACTGTCGAAAACTGCGTGCTGACACAGAACGCTACGTAGTGGGCGGATTGTTCGTGACACGATAACATTTGCACTACACACGGTCGAAATACTGTCACACAACTCAAGCAGCTCTTTCAGCATTCACATACACTGGTGTTCAGCACAGCGCATGTCGTAGGTGTCAGATTAAGAAACCTCTTTGAGAATATGGTCCAGCTAGGATGCTGCAACTAGCAAGTGCGGCAAGATCTCAGTAGGTGGCGGGGTGCAGACTTGCTTACTTGTGCGGCCTGTTGGTCTAGGGGCACAGTTCCGCTTGAGACGCGACAGCGATCGCACGTGCTGTGTATTCGATCCGCCGTTTCCCTCGGGTTGTGACTATTTACTTTCTGTGTGTGACGTTTCTTTGTCTTTTTTTCTTCGTTGTTTCGTCGCCTTAGTGTTTGTGTTGTGTCTTGTGTTGTATAGCGGCTTTTGCCGCATTAATTAAGTGTTATGGCTTCCCGGTTGTTTCCGCGGAAGTGTACTCTCAGTTTTCAGTTTAACAAGGCCACCAGGAATGTTCAACCAACTTCGTTGGAAATTCACGAATGGATTGTGGATACAATTGGCATTACATCGGACCAGGTACATACGGCGTATTTTGACACAGAACTTTACTGCTTTTTTGTGAAATTGTTGAACCCGGTTTTGCTAGATAAGATTTTACTTAAACATGGTGAGCAAGTGTCGTTCCGTCATAGAGATGGTTCTGTTAGCAGTGTTACTGTTTCAAATGCTGAAATTACGTATACCACAGTTCGGGTTTATAATTTACCCCCTGAAGTTGAAAACAGTTACCTCAAGGAAGCTTTGCTTGGTTATGGTACCGTTCGGTCAATTCGAAATGAACGTTGGTCTGCACAACATAAGCTGCAATGTTATAATGGTGTCAGATCGGTTGAAATGCATATTAAGTCGAACATACCGTCCCATCTGGTTGTATGTGGTTATCGTGTTCATCTTACTTATGAGGGGCAAGTTGGTACGTGTTTTCTATGTAATGAAAATGGTCATGTTCGTGCTAATTGCCCTAAGCGGGTGTTTGTGCTTAAAAATGGGCTAGCACAACGCCGCAAATTAACGGTTGCCGATCTTGTGCCAGCAGCTTCCTCCACTGTCTCGTGTCAGCCTCCTGCAGTAGATTCTTCACAACGGGTGACACCTTCCTCTGATGCAGGTTTTCCCCCGTTACCCACTCGCCCAGATGTATCGGCTGCTTCTACACCGATCCCGTCTGTTTCCAATAACAAACGCCGTCGTGCTAGTGATACCGGTAGCACTGATGACGACGCTGCTGTTTCGCAGCCGGTTTGCGGATCTGACGAGAGACTTCCGGAATCTCCCATGCTTGTTTTGGATTCTGTTCCCACTGTGTCTCCTGCTTTGCCTGATGACGTCAAACTTGCTGCCACGCCGTCGGCGCAAGAGCCCCAACATTCGGTCGCGGCGGTGTTGACATCCCCCCCGACACAGGCATCACAACATGTTGACGACACTTCGGTGCAGACAGCTGTTTGTCGGAAAATCGCTTCTAGAACTGCGCGCTCCGCTTCAGCGGATTCCAACCCTATCTCTCCACCTCCTACACTTCCAATACCTACACCTTCTGATGCCGGTGCCGATGTTCCTGATGCAGTTTTCCCCTTGCTTGCTCCTTCTTCTGATTCCTCTCGCCCTGCTAATCCTTCGGATGCCTTGGTTGACGTGCCTGATCTCGAACCCCCCACTCCACCTGCTCTTGAATCTGGTGTGCATCAGATACGCCGTCGGGTGAAAGTGCCCCCCAATCTTCACGCGGTGCGGAAAAAACACAAGCATGCAAAGGATGACTCTGATTCCGTTGATTCCGGGCAATCACCCTCTGCCATGTCTGATGTTGATGATCTGGATGTCGTTGCTTCTAATGTGGTGTAATTAGGGTTCATTTTCCCTTTTGTTTTGTTGATGTTGCAGGCGTACACGTTTATTACCTTAAATATAAATAGCATTCAATCTGCTCTGAAGTTAGCGTCTCTGCAGCAGTTCATTTATGACTCTGCAGCTGATGTTGTTTTCCTGCAGGAAGTCTCCGTTGCACACCTGTTTGTTCCTGGCTTTCGCACTATTATAAATTTTGCGCCTGAGTTTTCCACAGGTACTGCCTTACTAATTCGTGACGGTATCCCCGTTACCGAAATTGAGCTCTTAGACTCGGGAAGGGGTATTGGTTGTCGGTTATTTGACACAACCTTGGTTAATATTTACGCCCCCTCTGGTTCCAGCAAACGGCAGGAACGGTCTCGTTTTTATAAAGAGGATCTGATTTATCTTTTACGCAAAAATCCTGCGACTTTGATATTGGGGGGTGATTTTAATTGTGTATTACAAGCTAAGGACCAATCGCCTCATTTTAATTATTGTTTCGAGCTACATTCTCTTGTACGTCAACTACGACTACGCGATGCGCGGGAGGTTAAACACCCCACTTTAGTTAAATTTACATTTTTTACTGCCACGTCAAGTAGTCGACTGGACCGATTGTATATTTCTGATCCCCTTAGTGTTTCTGTTTTAAATGTAGATGTTATTCCAGCCAGTTTTACGGATCATTGTGCCCTTGCGGTTATAATTAATTTGGAGCGTCAGCCTCTTAAACTTTATCGGCCGCTGTGGAAATTAAATGTCTCCTTGCTCGATGACCCTGACATCGAACCTCTAATACAGACGGCGTGGGACATGTGTTTACGTTCTCTGCGATACTATCCGTCTAAGCTTCACTGGTGGATCCACTGTGCGAAGCCAAAACTACGTCGCACTTTAATGTCCTACAGTTATAATAGAGCGCGAGATCTGAAACTGACTTTTGAGTATTATTATTCGGTGCTTCGCGAACTTTATGATACTTCTCGAATGACAGGTGCCCACCTTTCTGAGATTCGGAAAATTAAAGCCAAGCTCCTTAGTATTAAACGGCTTCAGATGGAAGGATTGAAGATTAAATCTAAACCGCCGTCCACCTTAGCACATGAAATGACTTCCATGTACCACCTGTTTCGTCACCACAAGAACCGTCGACGTGTATTGATTGCCGGCCTTATGGCAGCTGATGGTTGCCGGCTTACCTTACAGAATCAAATAACCCATGAACTTACCTGCTACTATGAGACCTTATATGCTGTGGCTGATTCTGATCGGCTTGATGTTGACGAGATTTTAACTGCTATCCCATCAGTTTTAACAGAGGACCATAATGTGGAATTTTTAGCTCCTTTTACTGCAGACGAAATTTCAGCTTTCATTGCTTGTTCACCATCTCACAAATCTCCTGGTCCGGATGGCCTTCCTAAGGAATTTTTTGTTCGCTTTTGGACTATTATAGGGCCTGTTTTTACGGATATTGTAAATGAAATCTTGAATGGTGGCACAATTCCAGCCGATTTCAA